>NC_077227.1:57619394-57679394 GCF_027887165.1 Monodelphis domestica
CTGGGAACCTGTCGGAACAGGTGGAAGTGACAAAACAGGCTGAAAGTCCTTTTGGGGGGGAGGGGGATTAAGGGGGAGGTGAGGGAGAGAATGGAGGAGGAGGCAGGGACTCCAGATGGAGCGGAGACCTTTCTCTGCTCTGAGCAGACACAGAGAGCATCTTGGGAATGAGACATAGTAAGTATCAAAAACCTGCAGATGTTTCCCAGTTCCCAGAGATGCCAGGCACTGCCAGCGCAGGCTGGCGAATCACACAAGGAGGATGGAACATTGTGCCTCATGGCTCCCCATCCAGGAGGAGATGGGGGAGCTGTAAGACCTCCTCTGTGTAAAGGGCACACTCTGAATTTTATTCTGTGTGTGTGTGTGTACGTGTGTGTGTGTGTGTGTTAAACTGCCTTGGTCTTATTATCACTACTTCATCTAAAACAGAAATTAATATATAGAAGTTTGGAACTAGAAGTCACTTTAGAGATCATTTAGTTCAACCCTTCCCCAGCCCTTACCCCCCTGCCTCACTTTACTGATGAAGAAGAATGATTTGACTTGTTCAAGGTCATACAGATATTTAGTAGAAATATCCTGGCTGAAACCCTGACTAAATCTCCTGTATATCTGCCCCTTTTTTCCCCACTATACTATCATTAATATAGATATATAAATCTATATACTTAGATATAGTTATAATCTATAACTATAATAATCTATAAATTTAATCTATATACTTAGATATAGTTATAATCCATAATATAATAATCTAGAAATATAATCTATAATGATTATTTATATAGATACACTTACCTATATACTATATCTATATCTATATTTTATTAGGTGTAGCCTATCCAGAAAAGAATTATATCTCTCTGTATTTTCTTACTAAAGAATTTCACCATTCAAGTCAACTGTTTAGATCTCAATATGAAGTTGAATGTTCCCAAGGGCTCAGGTAGTCAGATCATGTGGTCTCTAGGTATGGACCTGGAGATAATATGAATTGGACTGTTTATAGCAGGGTGTCCATCCCAATATATGCCCACCACAGCACCTAAGGAGTAGAGGTTCTTTTTTTTCTAGGACAGGAAAAGTTCCTTTGAGATCATATCTTCTTCTCTTCATCCTCTTCCTCAACAATATCAAAACCAACAATCCAGAGGTTCCAAGATCCTCTGCTTAAGGTACCTCTTCCCCTAAGACTTAGTAGACAAGTGAAATCATAACACAATTCCCTATTGATTGGTATATATTGAGTATTTAATAAATTTTTATTGACTTGATAGAAACCACAATTATAATATACTAGACACAGATAATACCATTGGCTATAGGATGGAATGCCATCAGTCTGTCTTGGATCTCATCTCAGGGATTTAGTTCCTGAAATACTCCCCAAAGACTGCATTATATAGATACCTCACCAATTGGAAAATCCTATAGTATGGCCTCCGGGACCTTTTCATGGGAAAGCAGTGGGGTATGTCAACATGGAAACCCCAAACTTGTAGCCTAGTAAGATCTGATGAACCCCAAGTTTTAGGACTATCTTGTAAGTTGGAGACCTCAAAGGTTGTCCTTGTTCCTGTGAGAATCTACCCTAAAGGAAACCAAGCAGTGTGTTTCATTGGATCGGTGGTTACTAATGACAAGGGCTTGTCTAGAAGCCCTTAGTGGCTTGAAGATGATGAGAGTGAAGAATGGAGATGACATTGAAATTCCTTTTGATTATTCATTGGTAAGATGACTTGAGTAACAGCCAGCCCCAGATATGCTTATTGATTCTGCTTCAACTGGTTGGTAATGGAGTATTTCAAGTGATTCAGTAGGAGCTTATTTTTAAGATTCCATAGCATTCATATGGCACAAGGTTGCTGCTCTTCCTAGGATACCTCCAAATGATCCTCATTTTTATGGGTTCTTGGGATCTTTCATTCCCTGTTTTTTGAGGATTAAATGGGAAAAAAAATGAAAAAAGTGTATAGGAAGCCTGCCTCCTGCCAGCAAGAAGTAGTCAGATAAGATCCTATGATCTTCTAGTACCTTGGAGGAAGATCTACTCATCAGGGTAATGTTTCCAGAGCTCTTGACCATTCAAACACACCTAGCTTTGATCTTATCCTTCCTTTGAATGGAGCCTGGAAATGGAATGGATCCTCCAAGCTTCATGGTTCAATTCTTGCTAAAAGTCCATGAGTTCACTCTGGCAAAACTTAAACTCAGCCCTTCCATGAACTATGTTAGACAAGGAATTATCGGTGAATGTACTCCTGGAAGTTAGGAGGCCACATTTTGCCATGGTGATTATGTGTTAAATTCATATATAGACTCTCAAATTCATAGGCTTTCCTTTTCTAAGTTTTGTATTGTGAAGAGAATGGTTGGTGAATGCATGTGGATATATAAGCACCAGAGCTAATACAAGGATACCTATACAGTGTCTTGGAAAAAATACTGGATTTGGAAGACCTAGACCTGAATACCAGTTATATCACTTATCAGTTTTGTGACCTTAAAAATTCCATTTCTTCTTTGGACTTTAGTCTTCTCTGTAAAATGAAAAAGGAGTTGAACTGGCCTTCTTGAATTCTCTAGGTTGTTATTAAACTTTGAGCAATATGACACAATGAGATTTGAGCTCTAGCCATTAAGAAATTATCCCAGTTTCTTAGATTTAAAGAGTAGAATAAACCTCAGGAATTATCCAGTTTGATGACATCATGTTATAGATGAGGAAGATGAATCCTAGAGAGGAGAGATCCCTTGTATGAGGTCACTCAGATAGGATGTAGGATTTAGACCCAGATTCTGATTCTAAAACCAGTAGAGTATAGCATAGAATATAAAGAAATAAAATTCCCCCAAATAGAAAAGTCTTCTTTCTTACTCTGCTTACCAAATTCATTAAGCCTCAAAATGTAGATTCCTTGAATCCATCAATCCATTAAATCATTAAACCCTTTTAAGCACTTATTATGGTCTAGCAATTGTGCTAGATCCTAGGAAAAATCACAAGAATGAAACAGTCTTTGTCCTCAATGAACTTTCATTCTTTTGGAGAGACATACATATGTACATATAAGCACAAATACAATATATACAAAATAAAGAAGATAATAAGTAGTATTTATTTAAAACCATCATCAAGTATCATCTACAATTGCGATAAGTTAGAAGCTTTTCCAGTAATTTCAGGAGTGAAGCAGAGATGCCCAATATCACCAGTATTATTTAATATTGTGCTGGAAGTTCTGGTGGTAGCAACTAGAGAAGAAAAAGAAATTGAAGGGACTAAAGTAGGCAATAAGGAAACTAAATTAACAGTCTTTGAAGATAATATGATAATATACTTAGAGAATCCTAGAAAATCAACTAAAAAGCTAATGGAAATAATTAATAACATTAGCAAACTTGCAGATACAAAATAAACCCACATTAATCATTGGCATTTCTATATATTTCTAACAAAATTCAATGATAATTTTAAAAAACACTTATCATGTACCAGATATTTCTAAGAGCTAGGGATACAAAGAAAGGTGGAAAAACACAATCTCTGGCCTCGAGGAGCTTGTGATCTAATGTGCCGACATGCCCTAGAAGGATACTCATTAATTACAGAATGTTTAAATATTTCTATTATTTAGACACTCTGTACAATGCATGCTGTTGGACATAATGTCTTAGAACACTTCAGGGCTTGGATATTTCTTCACATAAAAGAAAATATAAGCTATTATTTTAACTTCAGAATGTGCAAAGGAACATTCAGTTGGGACTCTCGAATTTGCCCTGTGTATCCTTTTCTGCAGGGCAATTGAGAAAATGAAAATCATTTAAAGAGTAGACTGAATTTTTTTTGACATTAATAGGGGGGTAGGTCATATGCATTTCTTGTCCCCTCTCACCAGAGCCTGGGGCCAGGAGATTTGCAGATCAGCCCTGACTAGTCAACAGAGTTTAGGGTTATAAGCCTTATTAAGTCTCAAATCTAGTTACCCCAGGGGTTTTTAAACTGGGATCCAAGAGCTTCCTTTTGAAAAAGTATTTTGATAACTGTATTTCAGTGTAAGTGGTTACCTTTGAGTCCAATTTTTATGCCTCTAAAAACATTATTCCAGAAAGATTCTAAAGGCTTCACTAGACTGCCAACGGGATCCATGACACCAAAAAGGTTAAGAACCCTTGACTTACCCATTTTCCTTTTCCAAGCTTAGAGACCTTGCAGTATTCGTGAAAGGTGGTTTTATGTATGTGTGTTTTATTCCCATCATTTATTTCTGGATCCTCACTGCACACAGACTTCTGTATGTGTGTTTATGTTTAAGAAAAGGAGACAAGAAAAATCGATTGGTATGACAATTGGTTCTGGGGGGGGGATACTTCCCCCCTTTTGCTATTTAGAACTGGAGACAAATGAAAGCCTCCCTTGTGAGCCCCTCTCTACCCCCCTTCAGCCTCAGTGCCTCCTTTTAGCATTTTTTCCAAAGGGCACAGGCCAATCTGCCCATAATGAGCTTGGAAAGTACGGATGAAGTTCCTGATAATATGACACAAATTTCTTTACTTTTGCTCCTTATTTCATCTTAATTAGTCCCTGTAGAAAGGATTGATTTTTGAGAGGCTTGTAGTGAACATCTGTTGGTATTCCTGGGGTCATTCTTACCCTGTCCTGTGTTTGACATTTCTTGTAAAAGGAGAAGCATTTGTTCATATTGACATTAGCTGCCTCTGTATCTCTCAGTGGTACAGATGGCCTGTGAATAAAGACATCAAGCTAATAGGCAAGATGACAAGTTTCAATAGAGCCCGTGCTCCTCTCGCTTAAATGGCAGGGCAGAATAGATTGTTTCTGCAGTGGAGGTCTGGGGGCTGCTGGTAGCAAAGCATATGGAATCAGTTAAAAATGCAGAGGGATCCTGGGAAATGACTAGGGCCATGGAAAAAATCTCACACCAGGACTAGAAAGACTATTATTGCGGTTATGATTATTATTTTGGTCAGTCCTGAATGTCCTCTCTAGGAGGATGGATGGTTCCTCTTCATCCCCCTTCCCAGGGCACCTTTCTCTTCTGACTTGGTTCCACTAGGACCCTTTGAGGAGTTTGGTCTGTTCAGTGAATCTCAAATGGATGCAAAGAAGAATTGGTTCCCCTCTACCCAGGACCCAGTTGGTTGTGATAGGGCTTTAATTATGGGACCTTAGACAAGTCATTGAACCTTTTAGGGCTCTTTTTTTTTAAGGTGTAAACTTGAGGGAACTGAGCGAGGTAGTCTTTATGTATTCATGAAATTGCCTTAGAGCTGCTCTGCTTATGTCTCCCTGGCTTGGTGTGATTGGCTTCCTTAATATCAACCCTCAAAATTATGTATGGACCTCCCCCCAATCATCCAGTTCTACAACCTCCAAAAACATATCTAATCTTTGTCCGTATCTCCTATTTGTCCTAAATTTATCTCACTCAATTCTGAAAGTCTTTTAATTTCATTAAAGAAAATCTATGGTTTTACAAGTTATTCAGTTAATTTGAATGTTGAACGCTTGGCTCCCTCATATGAAATCTAAGCATAAGCATTAAAATAATTAGCCAAAAAACAGGTTAATAATAATAGTAATAATAACAATAGCCATTAGAAATCTAAGCATAAGGACTAAAATAATTAGCCAAAAATGGGTTAATAATAATAGTAATAATAATAATAACAATAGCCAGTAGAAATCTAAGCATAAGGACTAAAATAATTTGCCAACAAACAGGTTAATAATAATAGTAATAATAATAATAATCATTAGAAATCTAAGCATAAGAACTAAAGTAATTAGCCAACAAACAGGTTAATAATAATAGTAATAATAACAATAGCCAATAGAAATCTAAGCATAAGGACTAAAATAATTAGCCAACAAACAGGTTAATAATAATAGTAATAATAACAATAGCCATTAGAAATCTAAGCATAAGGACTAAAATAATTAGCCAACAAACAGGTTAATAATAATAGTAATAATAACAATAGCCATTAGAAATCTAAGCATAAGGACTAAAATAATTAGCCAAAAAACAGGTTAATAATAATAGTAATAATAACAATAATCATTAGAAATCTAAGCATAAGGACTAAAGTAATTAGCCAACAAACAGGTTAATAATAATAGTAATAATAACAATAGCCAATAGAAATCTAAGCATAAGGACTAAAATAATTAGCCAAAAAACAGGTTAATAATAATAGTAATAATAACAATAGCCATTAGAAATCTAAGCATAAGGACTAAAATAATTAGCCAACAAACAGGTTAATAATAATAGTAATAATAACAATAGCCACTAGAAATCTAAGCATAAGGGCTAAAATAATTAGCCAACAAACAGGTTACTAATAATAGCAATAATAATAATCGTCATTAGAAATCTAAGCATAAGGACTAAATAATTAGCCAACAAACAGGTTAATAATAATAGTAATAATAAAAATAGCCATTAGAGTCTTGGTGAGAGATTATTAAGCACCTACTATGTGCTGCTAGACACTGGTGATAACAAAGGACACAAAGAAATGGGCAACTCTTGGGCAAAAACTCATAGCCTCCATTTTCTCATCTGCAATGAGTTTATCATCTAATAGAGAGGACAGGTACATATAAAATTACAGAAAATAAATATATAATGAGTGGGTGCACATATTACCAAGAATTCTATTTAAAGTGGATTGGAAAGAAGGGTCCTAGCCGTTGGAGTGGGTTGGATCAAGAGAAGCTTCATGTTGAAGATGATGCTTGAGTTGTATCCTGAAGAAAGAGATTCTGTGAGAAGAAAGTAAGAAGGGAGCCACAACCTTTATCTGAGTGTGGAAAAAAATAGCCCTGGGATCATGGGATCATTGAAAGGAAAAAAGGAAACAGAAACAAGCATCCTTTATGGTTTGAGTAATTATTCTTCCCTCACCAGGAATAGCTGTGAAGTCTATTTTGCTATCCCACCCACATGTAGTCTCTATGTTTGCCAGATAAAGTATATTGTATTTGATTGAGGGAGAATCCACTTCTTAAGAAAGGAAGAGGAGAGAGCAAAAAAAGAGATGAGAAGGACAAGAGAGAAAAGTGAAAGAGAGGTAAGGGAGAGAGTCAGCTAATTAGCTCAGATAATAGTAAGATTAATGGGATGCAGTATTTAAGGAGGCAATTAGTTGGCAGAGGTGGTGGTTTAGTGTTCTTTACCCACCTCTGTAGGCTTGAGGTTCCATGATAGGGCGTTGAATAATAAGTTTGAGGAGACTAAATTAGGCTCCTGAACAACTGAAGTCAGAAACGATTACCATAGTAATTGGCTGTAATTGGTTTGCTGTGGTTTGTCTGGAGCACTCCACGGGTTGGGGCAGCCTGTGAGGCCATGTCCTGGCCTCACGCTTCAAGTTTCCTGTCATCAGCCTGCATTTTCAGCAAATTAAAATGCACTCTTCTACCACCATCGCTGTTCAGAACCTCTGGACTGCGAGGTCAACATACTGGTCTAACACGGGATTGTGTGATGCCACCACCATTGTATTTGGACCTCTGACGAGGGGAACTCTCTGAGAATGACTTCAATTAATTCCATTATAGACCCCTCAAAGTCACTGACTCTGTTTATATTTTTTTTTTTATCATTCCCTATTTGGACACAATAAGGACACAAACATTTTGTTAACTCGACAGCTCTCCTCTACTGAGTATATTTCATCTGCAAAGTCTGTATTAGGCGTTTTGAAGAAGGTGGTATAGGGACCTGGAAAGCCCTTTGAACCCAGAGTCACAGGACCTGAATTTAAATTTTTGTTGTGGCATTTAATACCTGTGCAACCTTGGGCAACTTTGAGGCAATAATTTTTCAGAGCCTCAGTTTTCTCATCTGTAAAATGAAGTGGAAAATGAACCTCACATCTCAAGAATGATAGTGGTAGTACTTCAAGGATTCATGCTTTCCTTGGTGTAAGATCAATTTCCAGGGAAGTACATTTCATGTCATCCTGCCTTAGAAAATAAACAGTTTTGTGAGTTTTTGTGGATGGAAAAATAAAACCTATTACCTAGTCATGACTATCTGGTAATGAGCCTTTTAGATCTTAGCTATCCTCAGATGGCAGACCTACTGTCTATTTCCATACCTACCAGTAATAGGGATCTTTCCAGCTTGGCAGGTCTTACCAGAGTTTTGTTGTGTGGGTTTAGTCCTCTTGTCCTAAGCATTAGAAAATATCCTTGGTAAAGAGGGGGAGAAAGACGGTGGTAAAAAAGATGTACAAGTCTTACTCCTTGACCTCACATAATTTACTTATTAATCCTGGAAGGACTGAAGCAGTGATCGCAGATGACATTTCTCCTTCCTTTATTGTCAAGAATCAAGGTTTTTATGGAAGGAGACTATATCTGCAGCTATATTTTCCATTCTCCCCCATTTCTTTGGGATGGTGGAATATCTGTGACATTGAGCATTCTGGTGTGTCAGGCTCTTATTATCTGGAATCTCTCTACCAAATTTGGTTTCCATATAATTCTTCTCCATCTTCCTTGTCTCTGTGTTTATGCATAGGAGGCCAAGTCCTCCAGAGAGAAGAAACAACTCAGATGATAGAGAGTAATTGCAATTGACTTTTATAGATCAAAATGACTGATGGGAAGGAAAAAGAGTTTCCTTATAAGACAATGGATTTCCCTCTAGGGCTCAAATGGGGAAGAACTTACCATGGCTATCTTCAGGGGCAGCTTCTTGAGTTGGGCTGTTGGCATGACCTATTCACTTTGAGCCAGAGGAGGAGGCAGGAATGCCTCACCTGATGAGCACCGCACCCTGAAATTAGTTTCTGCATGTCGGCAGAAACGGAAACATTTGGACCGTATTCTGTTATTCCCAGGACAACAATGCCAATGTGAAGAACCCAAGGCAGAGAGATGAATTTTTACTTGGCAGGGGATTGGGCTAAATTCACTAGTCAAAGCCAAACTCTACACATAATTGTGTTTAGACTTCTGGGCAAAGCCAGATTGATAAGTGCCTGATGCAAATATGTTAATTCCCCTTTATAGGAAGAGACATCTCTTCTTTCTTTGTGAATATGTTCACCCCAGAAACAAAGATACAGCCCAACAGAAGAGTGAGAGAACTTTTGAAAGTCACAACGTAGTTTAAAAAGTAATAGACTTGACATGAGCAATATGGAAATATATTTTGTGTGAAAATACTGGTATAAGCCATATCAGACTTTTTACTGCCATGAAAAGGGAGGGAGAAAATCTGAATCCTAAAATGTCAGAAAACAATTGTCAAAAATTATTTCTACGTGTAACTGAAAAAAATAATTTTTAAAAATTAATGAATTTAAGGCCTTAAATCTTATTGCTAAATTAAATGAATAATTATTAATTGGATGATAGTAATAGGTTAGTAACTTCCTCTCTAAATCTCAATCTGCTTATCTGTGAAACTGAAATAATTAAAGGAATTTTAAATTTAAATAAACCTTAAATAATTATACAAATATGAGTTTTTATGTTAATAAGAATGCTGTAAAAAAGCAAAAAAAAAAACCCATCCCAAAAACCAAAGATATATCTTTGGTAGCATTCTCATCCCTTTTTTTTCTTTATTTTTTCAGCATCTTTCTATCTTATGATGCTTTTTTATGACCATCCTGCTAGTGACCTAATGCTTCCCCGTACCCTACTATATATATATCTATATATATATATATAAGCCTGCTTTGCCCTTAGTCCTGTTCCATCTTCTCCTTCCATCAAAATGTCCATTCCAGTAGGATCTTATTCTAAGTTACCTGATAGAAAAAAGACATCTATCTGATAAACTAATTCACCAAAGAATAAATAATGAGAGACAATGTGGTATAGTGAACAGGGTCAAGCCTTGGTTTCAGGAATGCATGAATTTAAATCCTCTTACACATAGTATATTTCTGTGGACTGTGGGCAAGTCACTTAACCTCTAACTGTCCTAAGCAACTAAGACTATAAATTAGAAATGATTTGCCCTCAGAAATGTAAAAGAAGTTTTCAAATGGGAGATCCCTACGCTGATGAAATTAGAGGTGTATATATAAAAAATGGGGGCTTAGTAGATTATCCTTCTATGGTTAATATATCAGAAGCTGAGACTTATTAATTCACAGAAATGAATCTTTAATGCTTTAATTTCAAACTGTATGGTATGCAGTGGTGGTGATGGTGGTGGAGTGGCTTTCCAATTAAAGAGCTCTCTATTGACACCTACCTAATGTACTTATGGACTCTGACTAACCACTCCTGTCATACACTTATTAGCATAAAAGTCAGAGTCTGGAATCTTTGGGTTAGAAAGAACTTTGGGCATTCATTCCTGAAAAGCTTTGAGGGAAGGGAGAGGAAGAAGAGAAAGAAGAAGAAAAGGAAGAGAGGGTGTGCTTCTTAAATCCCCTCAGCAAAAGAGGGAATGTAACTGAAAATAAAATTTAGTCCTACCCTGTTGAAGAAAGAACCATGCCTGTATGTATTTTTTTTAAGAAAGGAAGTATGTTAGTGATCCTTGCTATATACCCGCCCAGTCAGAGGTAACCTCCATACCTGATGTTTCCTCCTCTGAGGCTCCCATTCCTATATCTCTTGGGAAAAGGATTCAGCTTAAGCCTTGCTACACTTGTCCCCTGAAGCACCCCATGTAGCTGCCAGACACTGAGGTCATTTTGATCTCTCTCATCCTTGAGTTCCTTCTATGGCATTTTGCTGAATGGCCTCCAGGCTTATCTTCATCTTAAGCAACTCAAGTGTCTCTAAGAGCATGTTAGAATCAAGCATCGGTATTGCCAGGGCTCATTGGAGAGGACCTATCATCTTACTTCTAGCACAGGCATTAACGTCCCCCCAAATTGCTTGTCTTTCGTTTCCTTCCTCCCTACATTGTATTACAAAGTCATGTAAAGGTTGCTAGAACTTTTCCAGCGTTCACCTTCTATGCCAGGCTATGGTGGACCATCTTCCAGTGGTTCTATGTGAATTTTATAAGGCAGATCTTCCACTCCATTTCTCTCTTCCCAGGTTGAATGTTAGAAGATTGAAAGACGCTTTTGTTCCATGTGACTCTTCTTCCTTTCCTCATTTCAGTCTTCTCTTGCAATGGATTGATCTTTTAGTCAGAAGCTTCCAGATTTCTTACAAATATGCTGAATGTTCCTTCTCAGAAAGTGAATCATTTTTCCCCAATGCACATAATTATGCTCCATGTTATAGAGATAGAATTACACTTAATCCTTCCATTCAAGGCTTACATAATCTAAAATAAGAAACAGCCAGTATCCAAGGTGAACAGTGATAATGGACCTGTTGGTAGGTAGTGTTTTGCAAGTGGGTTATCTCAAACTGATGCCAACTATGGCTTTATAACTCCAAAGATCAGCTCTTTCTATGTACCTTTGTCTATCAGGTCCATGCCATTACCATTACTTGGCACAATTTTTTTGGGGGGGATACAAAAATTAAGGTACCTGCCCTCAAGGAGGTTCTATGCTATTGGGGAGAAACTATCTATATCTATATCTATATCTATATCTATATCTATATCTATATCTATATCTATATCTATATCTATATCTATATCTATATCTATATCTATATCTATATCTATATCTATATCTAAATACAAAGTAATTTTGGCAGAGAAAGACACTAATAGTTGGAGTATCAAGGAAATTTTCATGTAGAAGTATGTGCTTGAAGTAAACTTTGATGGAAACATAGATCTAAGGGGTGGTAGAGGAACATGAGAAGGGACCACATTCCAGGCATGGGGGACATGACATATACATAGCTCTTTATGGAATAAAAAGGGCTTTACATATATTATCTCACTATTACCCTCTGAAATAAGTATCTATAGGTATTATCTTCATTTTGTGGGAAAAAAGGAAACTTAATTAAATAAAAATTTTCAAATCAAGAAAAATGGAAACTGAATTTTAGAGGTGAAATGGTTTGGCTCATGTCACGTCGCTAAACACGAGCCAGAACAAAAATTAGTGATCAGACTCATAGGTATAAGTGTTTTCTTAATATCAGACATTCTTAATTTTGTGCATATGAATCCCTTTAGTAGTATCTGATGGAACAAGTGTACCCTTTCTCAAAATAATATGCAGAATGCATAAAATATTTAGGATTGTAAAGGAAACCAATGATACTGAAATGTAGTCATCAAATGTTTAAGAAATAAATTTATGTATCTCAGGAGGCATAGTGGACAGAGGATTAGGTTTGTAGACCTGAGTTCAAATCCAGCCTCAGACACTTATAGTTATGTGATCCTCAGAAAGTCATTTAACCTCTATTTGACTCAGTTTTCTCATATGTAAAATTGATATAATAATTGCACCTACCTACCAGGGTTGTTGAGTCAAATAACATAATATTTGTAAAGTGCTTGGCACAGAGCTTGGCATACAGTAGGTATTACATCAATGTCAGTTATTATTTTATTGTGCTTTCTGCATGGAGACTGCGGGCAGAGTTTCTGAAGACAGGACATATCTTAAATTTATCTGGGAGAAATTTTATTTTTTGACTATTTAGGAATATAGCCCTCTACGACCTGGCATCCACCCAACTCCCCAGCCTTCTCTCACAATACTTTGAATGTTCTGTGTTCCAGTGGACCTTGGGTCCCTAAACTCTAAAGCTTCCCCCACTGTTTGCCTTTCATTATGCCCTTTCTCATACTGTTCCTGGATTGGAATTTAGACTCTGCCATTTCCAACATGCATGACCTTTGAGAAGTCTTCTATCCCCTCTAATCCTCAGTTTCCTCATCTATAAAAATAGGGCCATTAAAATTTGCCGTACTCCACATGTGAATGGAAAAGGAGATAGCATGTGTAATCAGTGATCAAATGAGATAAA
Organism: Monodelphis domestica; assembly: GCF_027887165.1. Taxonomy (NCBI): domain Eukaryota; kingdom Metazoa; phylum Chordata; class Mammalia; order Didelphimorphia; family Didelphidae; genus Monodelphis; species Monodelphis domestica. The sequence continues at coordinate 57,632,305 of NC_077227.1, forward strand.
ACATTCTGTAAACTATAGAGCTATATAAATGTTAGCTATTATCATGATGATGGTGATGATTATGTAATGCACTACTTAAATGTCAGCTACTATTAAAATTTAGAGCTTTTTGAAATACAGGGATGGATATACCAAGAACTTATCTGGTCCCCTAATGCTTCCAAATGTCTGAGAACAATGTTTGTAGGAGCAAGGAAGGGTCTGTCTCTTGTAAAAGAGTCTCTGAGACAGAGATTTTTAATGCTTTTTGTGTCTTGGGCCCTTTGGCAATCTGGAGAAGCCCCTTGGACTCTTTCTAAGAATATTGTTTTTAATGCACAAAATATGAAATATAGGATTACAAATAGTTACCATATACTTAAAATAATTCACAGACCCCAAATTAAGGACCCTCATTCTAAAGTGTCTCTCTTAGGAGACAAGAATGGATGATCTCAGGAGGCTATTTCAATAGCTAGAAAGAAGTAAGGGGGGTGGGCTTGAACCAAAGCAATGGATGTGGGAAGATGTAAATTTTAGATTTACTCCACCTTGCTTAGTCTTTCGAATTTTAGCAACTAGGAATGTATACACCCCCACTTAAGGACTAACTGTGAGGAGGATGTCCTATGACCTATACGTGCTAGCAAGTGACAAATCAGAAACAACTGACTGACCCCCTGGGCTGTCCTAAACCAAGCTTAAGCCATCATTGGTACATGTGAGACACAGGAAGTGATGTAAAGAACTGCCTATATATTTCATGTCACTTCCTGTGATCACTCTCTAGGAGGCATTGGGAGCTCTTGGCAGAGTTGGGAGCTCTGGGTGGCATTTTGGCATGAGTGCGGATTTTGGCTTTATAGCACAGTTTAGGTGAGGCATCTTCCCTGAGTGGCCTTGGTGAGTAAACCAAGGTTGATTCCTCCTTTCCTTGACCTTCTGAAAAGGCACTATCCTCAGGGGAAGCCACTCATCTTGGAGGAGGCCTCTTGGCTGGAAGCTGAGCTAGATTTAATCTTCTGAGAAGGCCCCTTGGCTGAGGCCTCTGAACTTCCTTTGGCTTAGGCTAGACTGGAGACATCTCCTACCTGTACCTTCTTCTCCTTTTTAATTTCTTCTTTCTATTGTAATAAAACCACCATAAAAATCCCAAACTGACTTGAGTATTTCATTGGGATTAAATTTTAATCCCTGGTGACCACTAATATAATATATTCAGTCAACAACCTTAATTTTACCCCTAACAAAGAGAAAGGGGAAAAAAAGCATGCAAGAGTCATCACAGGAGTGTGATGGACAGGTTGGGGTAGTTTATTGGGTTTGGTGTGCAATAGAGGAAAGAGTCAAGTAAGGGTGGAAACAACAAAAATGAGAAACCAATGAGGATCAGGTTTTACAGAAAGGATGATGAGTTCAGTTTTGGGAAAGGCAATTCTTAGATATCAATGTAACTCCTAGGTGAAGCTGTCTAAAAGAAAACTGGAAAATGATGAAAGACATCCAACAGATCCAGAGGTCCTACCTGGAGAGAGATATTTGGAAGTTCTCTGAATAGTCTCCTGATAGTTAAAGTAATGAGACTGCCCTAGATTCCCAATGGAGAGAATATAGGAAAAGAGCACTAGGGACAGGGCACCTACATTTTCTCTGTTCTTTTTCCTTTTTTAAATTTTCTATATTTTCCCCTCTTCTTTTGCTTTTATCTTTCTCTTATTTTTTCTCACTTTCCCTCCCTCCTGTTTTCCCTTCTCCATTCTTCTCTTCTCCTCTTCTTTCTTCTCTTCTAATTTCATTTTTTTCTTTGTTTCTCTGCCTCTCCATTTCCCTTCTCTGTCTTTCCCCCTTCATCTCTTCCTCTCCCTCCCACTTTTCCCTTCCCTCCTTTATCCATCTACACTCCCATATATTCAGATTCCTTCTTTCCCTTCCTAAATCTCATAAAGTTCAAAAGTATTCTTATCCCCTAGTAGGGTTACCTCGCAGTCTCATTCTTTAAATTTTGCTTCCTTCCTTTGTTATCTTTTCTGAAAGAGATTCTGGAGTCATTTAATGAGAAATCAAATGAAGCACTGGGTCCCCTCCTTCCCTCCTCCCATTTTGACACATTCTGCCTTAATATTTTGCTAACAGTTTTGTGAGAGTGTATCATGGTTGAAATTGATGCCACCAGTACCCAGGAAAGTAACACCTTTTCTGAAGCTGCCTCTTTCCCTACTCTGTACTTATTGCCTTTTAAATGTCAGGGCTATTGAATAAACAGTGGAGTAATGTTTTGTGAAGACAGCTGATTTTATATTTTGGTAAGTTCTTATCCAAATGACACTGGTTAACACTATTTGCCCTGGATAAAAGGAATCCCAGGACTGCTGGCAAAATTCAGTAGTAATCGCCCTTCCATAACAAACTATTCCCAACATAAGAAACTAAAAACCTTCCCTACTTCTGGTGTAGAGATGAGAAATGCCAGAAAACCCTTCTTTAGATGCCAAACAGTTCAACATTCACCTCTCTTTCCTGTTGGTACCCATATCATCAGAGCTAATACCTATAAGTTTCCTCCTGGATTGGTTGGACACTCTTGATCTTACTGCCTGGCCTGGTGGAAATACTGTTCTTTTCCCCTCTGTTTTACTATTGCTGTTTCCCATCTTTGAAGTAAGTGCTATTACAGTCACTGAATTTCCCCAAATGCTAGAAATAAACTATCAGGCAGTAATGGAGATATTCAAGAAAAGTCTGGATGGATGTCCAAGGCTTAAACATGGAAGGTCTTGGGTTCAAACGTGGCATCAGGCATTTACCAGCTCTGTAACCATGGTCAGTTCACTTAAAACCCTTTGTCTAGCCCTTAGCACTCTTCTTCCTTGGAACTAATGCACAGTATTGATTATAAGATGGAAGGTAAGGGTTTTTTAAAAACAATCTAAATGAACAGAAGCTGCCTGTGTTGCAGATGCTATCTTCCTGGGATGGTGGGCTTTGTTGGGAAGTTTTTGCTTTGTCTTGCCCAGAATCAGACCTTCAGGATGTTTCCCAGATATGTTGTCTTAATTCTTTACCATCATCCCCATATTACCCATTCCCTACCTTACTGGAGATTTGGACTCCTTGGGATGCTGGGTCCCAATGGATCAGTTCACCTTGTATTGCCCAGAATGAGGCCTCTAGGATACTTCTCTGTTTTCTGGCAGCATCATCATGCTTCCTTCCTTCCTTCCTTCCTTCCTTCCTTCCTTCCTTCCTTCCTTCCTTCCTTCCTTCCTTCCTTCCTTCCTTCCTTCCTTCCTTCCTTCCTTCCTTCCTTCCTTCCTTCCTTCCTTCCTTCCTTCCTTCCTTCCTTCCTTCCTCTCTCCTTCCTTTTCATCTATTTTTCTTTCATTTGTCTATCTCAATCGATCAATCCATCCATTATCCATCCATCCATCCATCCATCCATCCATCCATCCATCCATCCATTCCTCTATGAAATTTCTCATACTTGATCATGGACAGAGTAGATTGGAATCTGAGGTCCTTTCCAACTCTGATATTCTATGACTTGCTGCCTACAAAAACTAAAGTGAATGACTTCTTTGGGCAAATTATAAGCAGTTTCCTTATAACTGTCCTACTTCTGTCATTCTATCCTTCATTGCTTCAGAGGCAATGGGAAATTTCTAGAATACCACTGTGGCCAGGAGAATGAATGATATAACAATTGATGCTCTGTTTCTATTTGAGTTAAACAGGAAATATTTCTAAGAAATGTCTTAAATTTGAGAACTTTAAAAGGCTAAAGTTAAATGGTACTTTGAAATCTGGGCAATTTCTTAGCCTTTCTGTTATCCTTTTTGGTTGTTATTTTTGTGTTTTTTTTTACTTGCTGCCTTCTGTTACAGATGGCAAATAGGGGAATGTTATTTGTTTGTCTTCTCCAGTCCCCCTGTATGAATGTTTAATTGATTGTATTCATTTCATTTAATTCTAGTATCAATTAAATGAAACAGCCTCCATTTAATGTGTGCCTGTTAACTCCTTGTGGCTCAGAGTAGAGGTCTATAGGTGAAAAAAAAACTGGTATTGAACACAAGTACAATATTGCTGCCCCATAGGAATTTGGATTTATGGGGTGAAAGATCTGAGTTAAGGATGATGGCATTGATGTCCAAGCACCTCCTCTGGGATCATTGCTTTGAGATGGTTTCTCAGAAATACTGACTATAGAAGACAGCATTGTAACTTCAGTAGCTTCAATGATGTCAATACCACATGGAAGAAAGGAAGGAAGGAAGGAAGGAAGGAAGGAAGGAAGGAAGGAAGGAAGGAAGGAAGGAAGGAAGGAAGGAAGGAAGGAAGGAAGGAAGGGAGGGATAGGTGGGTGGAAGGCAGCATGATGATGCTGCCAGAACACAGAGAAGTATCCTAGAGGATAAGTCTAACTCTTTAATTGTAAATCTAACTCTTTCATTGTAAGTCAGTAAATTATATGTGTATATACACATTCATAAAACTAGGATTAGAGATAGGGGAAGGAGGAAGGGGAAGGAGAGGGGAAAGAGATGAGGGGGAGAGGAGGGGTGGAGAGAATAATATGGGACAAGTCAAAAGAACTACTTCATCTTTTGGGAAGTTGATGCAACTATAAAGATAGTAAACGTTCAGTATTATTAATAATAATTATTGTTATTATTATTATTATAGTGTTTCTGTTGATATCAGCACTTTGAGTGCTTGCCCTGGTTTGTGATTTGGAGTTGCTTTTGGAGTCCTAAATATGGCAATCCCAGGAACATGAGATGGGTTGGAGACATGAGCCAGATCCTTATTTTGGATCTCTTGGGGTAGACTTGAAAAGCTCTTTTGTACATTCCTCTTCATCGTTCACTTCTGATCAGACTTCCCTGAGCACAGAGTGTCTGATTATGCATGTATACATGCAAGAATGGAACGTTAATAAGAAGCAAAATCTGAAATCTTGATTACATGATTACAAACTAGGACGAGTCATCTGTACTTTATCATGGGCCATAAAAAACACTGTTATATCCATTCTCCTGGGTTTGGGATCTGGTCCTTTAATTTTAAAGGCACATGTTGGCCAGTGAAATCTCACTATATATATATATATATGCATATATAGATGTATATAAATATGTATTTGTATGTATATATGCATACACACATATGCACATGTGTGCTTCTGAGATGCATGGATGGATGGGTAGGTAGATGGATGGATGATAGAGGATGCATACAGACATAGACTGTTATTGTTGTTCAGTTATTTCAGTCATGTCTGACTCTTTATGGCCTCATTTGGGGTTTTCTTAGCAAAGATAACAGAAGTAGTTTACCATTTCATTCTCCAGCTCATTTTACAGATGAGAACACTGAAGCAAACGGCGTTAAATGGTTTGCCCAGAATCACACAGCTAGTAAGTGTCAAAGGTCAGATTAGCGCTCAGGAGGATGAGCCTTCTCGATTTCAGGCCTGGGTCTCTATCCACTGTGCACTTAGTTGAAAAAGAGAGACAGAAATACAAAGAGAGACAGACAGGCAGACAGCCAGACATAGAGAGAGACAGAGGGAGAAACAGAAAGAATCGTTCCATGATCATCAACGAATTATTTCAAGAAGGTAGGAAAAAAAAAACACAACAAAAGCACCACTGGCTGTAGAGCAAGAGGGTCTGGATTCCCATTTCCCTATCTGAAGCTTAGAACTTATGTGAACTTGGACAAGTAATTTAAACTTTCTGGGTCTCAGTTTCCCCATCTGAAAAATGAGGATGAATTCAAGGTAACTCTCCAAAGTGTTATAAAGATATGATACGCTACATACACACACACACACACACACACACACACACACACACACACACACACACCACACAAACCTATAACCCAATTGGATATTTATCAGAAGCCTATTTTTTTCTCTTCTCAAATCATTGACCATCTGCAGAAGAACCCCCTCTTAGAGCCAGACTTATTTATGATGCTAGAAACATTTGCTTGTAAACTTGAAACTTTTACCAGGCTCAAGAGGGGTACAAAGTGGTACATGCTGTTATTCACAAAAACTCTTTGTTTATTCACACAAAAAGTTGAAATTGAACATTTCTCATGAAGTTATTTATATACTTAAGTGTGCCCCCCACGTGGGTGAGGAAGGGCAGTGGGGGGGCATTTCTGGACCCAGTGTCCCTCCCAAACCATCTGTGGTTTGTGCAAGTTTTTTTTCAAAAGGTGATTTTGCTTCTCTGTGTTTCTAGGCAACCATGATAAACATTTATTGAAATTCATTTGCTTAAAAAACATAGAGCAAAACTTGAAAAAAATTAACAAAGTGTGCTGGTGAATATGTGTGTGTATGTTTATATTTGTGTGTGTATGTGGTTTTTTGGTTGGGGATAGGGTGGAAGGATGAAATAGCTGGCAAGGAGAAAGGATTAATTCTCCAATAAGTTGTCAGCTCCCTCATGACCATAGAATTTGGCTTATAGAAGGGAACAGGAAAAACAGACATTCACAGGGAGTGATTATGGTTGCATGGGGAGGGAAATGAAAGTTTCTACCCTCCAGAGACTGTTCTCTCTCTCTCTTTTTTTTATCTGATGAAGTTCCTTACAGTAAAGGTCACCCCATTCCAAACGTATCCCAAGCAAGAACCACAGATGGAAAAAGTGGACTGTTTGGTGTAGACGGGGCAATGTGGAGCATGAGGTTGAAATTCTGTCATCGCTGTTTAATTCACTGGAGTCCGAGGTGGCTGAGAGCTGGAAATAGGGGTTTGAGACTCCTAAGGCCGGAATAGAGGACTTCCAATTGGATGAAACGAAAACAACCTTTTCCCCCTTTTCTTTGCTCTGAGAACATTTTGGGGAAGGAGTTGTGGGAGAGGAAGGCCAGACTGTGAAAGAACAAGGAGATGTCTTAAGGAAGAGAAGAAAGAAGGGGGAAATGTAGTTATGATTGATGTTGAAGAACTTATTCTAAGAAATTTCTAACTCACTGAAAACAGGCAGCTTGTCCTTCTTGTCTTGGCTAGCATCATGGTGGTAGACCACAGAGCCCAGAAAAGGCTAGGATGTGCGCTCAAGCAGTGAAGGCTGGGTATTAAGTCTCCCATTATAAATCTAAACCAGGAATTGTGCGTAACTAAAATTATATTGATACTAATTGTCAGTGTTTATATAGTGCTCTAAATTGAGCAAAGCCCTTTACAGATTTTATCTCATTTAGTCCTCACAACAACCTTGAGAGATAAATACTATTATTATCCCCATGTTACAGATGAGGAAACTGAGGCATAGAAATTGTGGCCTACTCAGGGGTCACATAGTAAAAGTCTAAGGACAAATTTGAACTTGGTACTTTCTGATTCCAGATTCAAGGCTCTGACCACTGATCCATTTAGCTACCTCAGAGTCTCATCTTTGGCCACTGAATATCTTACAAGTGGGTACATGTTTATCAATCCACTACTATATACTCTATTCTCATTTTTTTCCTACCTTGGGCAGAGGGAGAAGGAGAGGAAAAGGGAGAGGAAGGAGAGAGACAGGGAGGGAGGGAAGGAGAGAGAGAGAGACAGAGAGAGAGAGACAGAGAGACAGAGAGACAGACAGAGAGAGAGAGAGAGAGAGAGAGAGAGAGAGAGAGAGAGAGAGAGAGAGAGAGAGAGAGAGAGAGAGAGAGAGAGAGAGAGGAGGGAAGAAATGATTTTTGATTGTGTGATGGAAGAGAACCTACAGAGGTACAGAGGTGAGGAAGGGTAGATGGGAAGCTCTCCGACCCCATCCTTTGACCAAGGAAGAGTGAGGTGGAGAGAGCCATTTCAGACTGCTTTCTTTTGGAAAGATTAAGAAAAAATAAAGCAAGATCAAAAGCATAAATTCTGAGAACTCTACCTCTCCTAGTCAAATCAATTTACTTGCTTCTACACCTCCGTGCTGTGTTCTAGTCCCCTCCACCCACTTACTTCACCTGAAGGTGATGCAGTGCTTTCTACATCAGAAACTCTCTGCCAGTAGAAAGGGCCAGCAGGAAATGGGAGATGTTGACTCCCCATCCCTACACCCCTAATTAAATGAAAAAAAACTTATTGTTTCCCTAAGTCTAGTCCACACGATACCTCAGGAACCACATATCTGGACTCAAACAGTTCTTTCCTATGTTCATGATAAGAAATTGCCTCCATGATGCTACTTGCTGACCATATCTGTCTACTGGTGAGAACAAAGTGAGGAATGAGTAAGTTAATCTCTTTTAATTTTTGTTATGAGATACCTCTGTGAGAGAGAGGAAGGGCTATTTTTTTAAATTGGGAAATGGAGGTGATGTAAACATTTTAAAATAGCAATACATATTTAAAAAAATAAAATAAAAATAAATGGCATTGTTGTTTTAATGACTATCCCACCCTTTCTATAGATATTGTGAACTATAGAAGTGCACAGCAGATACTTAAGAAATATATGCCAAATCGAATCTCGTAATTGCTTGTCACTTGGTTACAATTTTTATTTTCCCGGTGACCTTGCACATCAGTCTATAATAGGATCCTGGAGCTGGAAGGGACCTCAGAAGTCATTTAGGCAATCTCCTTGTTTTACAGATGAGAAGGAAACAAGTATCAGGAAGTGAGATGACCTGCTTAGGGTCATACAGATAACCTTGGCTCTCTACCCCAAGAGTCAATGTTCTTTGCCCCACACTATGCTGCCTCTCCTAATAATTCCTCTTGGAACATTTTATGGTCTTCTCGCCTGTCATGACCTTCTTAGTCCCATTCCACCCTACCCACCAATGGGCAGCTGTGATCTGCCCATAGTTTCTCCCTCTGGACCCTGCTTCTATATGGGGGTTCCAACCTTGTATCAATGGGCACAGCTCCCAGCTCCCACATCCCTTCCATCCTCTCCCATTCTTCTCTCTATTCTTCAGTCATCCTTTCTTACAGGTTCAATGTATTCTATTCTGTCTATTACAGTCAGATAAGACTGTAGAAATAATGCTCTTGAAGATATAGAGGGAAAAAAGAAGTCCTTTCCTTTGGCTTCCCTTCTGCCATAGGTAGTCAATATGGACTCTGTCCATATTGAAGTGCTCACATATGCCATTTCTTTTAATGATGTGTTTGCAAAAGTGAGGAACCAAGGAAGAAGAGCTTTTGGTTACAGGTTTCTGAATGGGGAAAGACCCCTTTTACCTCAACTCTGTTAATTTCTACGGTGTCAGTGACATGAGAACCAGACTCTCCCTCTTCCCTTTTTAATGAAACAAGCACATATCTACTCAGCAGCTACCATGTGCCTAATTATTAGCCACGACCATGGTTTTGGCAGGTGGTTGGGGTATGGCAGGAGGGCTATGAATATCACTTACTCTGCCCATTAGCAACTGTGTCTTGGAGCAAAAATAAAACCCTTTGTATCTTGAAAATTTAATTGGGAATAGATAGCTGGCCCTGATAACTTGTAAATGGAGACAATTTTAGCAGTAGTCTTCTTTCCAAGTGTGCTTTCATAGAATTTTTTTGATGGTGTGGTCAAAAGCTGCCACTGACTGGTTTTGTCATATATTAAAGTGTAGTGTTTCCTAGAAACTATTCTCTAATTGCTCCTGATGTTTCTAGTGTTACTGCCTGAGTCTTACTGCTGTCCATTCAAGGCTTTGGAATTGACTTTCCCCCTTTTCTGTCCTTTCTCTCTCATTTTCTTAAGTGCTCTTTAAATCCCTACTGACCATTTACTTCCCCATCTAAATCAAGATGCCAGAGCCTGATACAAGGAGCCCTTAATGGTCAGGATTTATTCTGATAGGCGGTGTGCTCTTTTCACCTTTTTATGGTCTACATTGGTATAGGTGGGAGGAACGCTTGAGATAGAGGTCCCAAAGTTATAATGACCTAAATAAAAAGACTGGATTCTTTGGAGATCTGATTGCTATGGAATACCTTTAAGTGGCCTATCATACTTGCATCTGAGAAATGAGTGATAATTAGATGAGGCAGTAAGAGGTATTAGCCTTGACTATCAGGACTGGAAAGGCCTAAAAACTGGTTCCTTCTGCCTCTAAGACCCTGGCCAATTCCCTTTTCTCTTTGGGCTCCAATTTCCTCATCTGCAAATGAGTCAGAATAAATAATCTTTGAGTTCTTGTCCAATTCTAAAATTCTAGGGATATGGAATACCAGTTCTGGCCTCTAAAATAATCTCTTTAACCTCTTCTCTAGCTCTAGGTAGATTTTCTGTATTAAGTTCTGGCATTGAGTTTAGGATTGAGTGACTCTGGATGCCAAGTCATCAACTCTTCCTAGCCCCCTATGAAAACACCATAGGAGCTGTTATGTCTGGCACCCCATCAACTAGAACTCTCCCTTTCACATTGTGTTCCTAAGGATCACCCCAAGGCTCTTCAAGATCAAATTTTTTTCAGTTACTTTTAATGTTAAGTATATTTCATTCTTTTTTAGTATCATCCCTCTCTTCCACAGTCAAATTCCTGGAAAAAGGATTCCTTGTCCTCTCCTTTTTTGACAATTATTCACTTTTTAAAAAAGGATCTTAACTTAGAAAATTAATTTGATAATTAAAAATTGCTATAATTAAGTGATTAACATTTGATAATTAAATAAAATTTAATGATTAATTAAATGGGTGGATTTGGTCATTTAATCATGAATAAATTAACATACTTATTTAAAAATCACTTAATCACCAACACATTTTTTGTGCACAAAAACAAAAATAAAGAAGAGGATAGTATATATATAAATTTCCATTGGTTACAGTTTTGTTTTTAAAGCATTTTAAATTTAGCAAGGTCCTAACAAAACCACCCAGTTTGTATATTCTGCTTTCTCTCTCTTTTTGCATCTTTCTCACTACACATTCGCTCACACTTCCTTCAGTAGAAGTTCTTTCCCCTTTCTAATTTGTATATTATTACATATACATATGCACACATAATATATACATTCCATATTATATATATGTTATGTGTGTATATATTATATATGTATATGTGCTTAACTAACAAAGCCTCTCAACATATGGATGATTGTCTGAAAATGTATGTATTGATTTATACCTCTGGTCAATCAAATCTCTGCAAAGAGGCATGAGAGACAGCATTATCCCACTCACTCCTCTATCTTGTACAGTTTGGCTTCTGACCCCACCACTAGAATACAATTGTTTTCTCCAGTGTTCTCTGATGGCTTTCTCATTGTCTTCGTCCTTTCCTCACCCCTCTGCAGATTGGGACAATTGAGGCATTTTGACTACTGCCTCTTCTATGATGTTCTTCTTCCTTGATTTTTGTGACACCAATGCTTCCTTATTTAGGGTCCCTTTTCAGTCTCCTTTGCAGAATCACCATCCAGGTATCTTTGAAGTCTCTGTCTTGGACCCACCTCTCTTCTTTCCCCAGACCTTCTCCTGATGATCTCATTAGCTTCCATGGATTCACTTGTCATCTCTCAGCAGATAACTCCTGAATTGTCTATGCAGCTCTTGCCTTTTTCCTAATCTTTAGCCCTTTCATGACCAACCGCCAATCAGAAATCTGCACCTGAATATCCTGTGGAATGTCAAATTCAGTATGTTCAAAAAAGCACTCATTATCTCCAGGCCTCAGTTTCCTCATCTGTAGAATGAGGAGGTTGGGCTAGATGATTTCTGAGGTCCCTTCTAGCCCCAAAGCTATGATCTTCTAAATCTGTTCTTCCTCTGAACTCCTTTATTCCTGTTGAGGGTGGCCTCATCCATCTCTTCACTCATCATTAACCAACCCTGCATTTGCCCTCTGTGCATAGTTGTATGTGTCTCTATATAAACTTACACAATTAACCACTATTGTTATTTTTTTCTATCAGCACTTCTTAACTGGTAAATTTGTGAAATTAAAAAAATATCTATCTATATTTCAATATAATTGGTTTCCTGTGTAATCCTCTAACTTTTGTTTTGTGCATTTAAAAATGTTATTCTGAGCAGGGATTTGCAGAAACATTGTTTTCCCCAGACAATGCCAAAGGAGTCCAGGACACAGAAAAGGATACGAATCTCTTCTTTAGATTACCATAATAGTCTTCTGACATTTCTGTTTCCAGTCTCTCCCTACTCCAAACACTTTCCATCCAGATGCCAAAATCATCTTCCTAAAGCTCAGGTTTGACTATGCCATCCCTTCCTCAAGATGCTGATGTTATCTTGGCTCCTTATTTCCTCTAAGAAAAATACAAATCGCTTAGGTTGGCATTTAAATAATTTTCTGGTCCCAGCTTATCTCTCCAGCTGCCTTTCACATTATTCCCCTTTGTGAGTACACATATAGATCCATACACACACACTATATTCCAGTGCAAATGGATGGCTTCTGTCCCTTCAATTCAACATTCCATCTCTGATCTCTATATTTTTCCATAAGCTCCTCTGTGTGTCTATAATGTGCCTCCACCTCATCTCTGCTTCTTCGAATTCTATCCTTCCTCCAGACTTATCTCAGGGGTCCCATCAATCCTAGGGAAACCTTTGTACATCTCCTAGTTGCTGGTGAGCTTTCCTTCAAATTATATAAAAATTTAGTTATCTGTGTATCTACTGTATCCCCTCAGTGGAATGTCAGCTCCTTGAAGACAGGGATTGCTTTGTTTGTTTTTTTCATTTTTGTCCTTATCTCTCCAGGGTCCAACACAGAGCCTTATACATCAAGTAGGTATTTAATTCTTTCTTAATGATTACATCCTAATTCTTTTAAAAAGGGAGGTTCCAGGATGACAGTATAAAGGAACTGAGCCACAGAATGTGCAGTTAATTAGAATACACCATTCCCTGTCCAGACCAATCAAAAGAAGAATTTATTTCTTGACTTTGAGGAGGGAACTCTTGAGAATGCATACGTGTGTGTTGGGTGGAGATTGGAACCAGGAGGCAATGAGTCAGAGCCAAGGAGGAGGGGAAGGTTGAAATGTCCTGAATCCTCACTGTTCACCCAAATTCTCAGGTTTCACCTTCCACTGGTAATCACTAAGGATGCCTTAGCTTGTTTATTGTTTGGCAAAAGTAAAGAAGGCTAGAAAACCAAGTTGACTTGGTTGGGTTTTAGCTTAAAGAGTGTCACCTGGTATCATTTTATAAGAGAAATGCTGAAAGTTTTTTTTGTTTGTTTCTAAAAAGCAATAAGTGATTTATTTCCTGCGTGTAGGTAGTACAGTGCCAAACTGAACCTGTTGACAGATAATAGCCTGACAGCCGAGGCCTTTGATGTTAAGCTTCACTTAGACAGAAAGAAAGTTTCCCAGCACCTCCCTGACAGTTCTGGGTGGTCTGTCTTTCTTCCCCAGCTTTCTCTGCAAACTTTACTGAGCCCAGGAAGCTGGGATGCTCCTGGAGGGCTGGGGAGGGATGGGTCAGCAAACACCAGCCTTTCCCTTCACTAGAGGAAGTGTGGTCTGAATACAGCTTAAAACCAACAACCTCTAAATTAAAAAGAATGTTAAATACAGATCAGCTGCTTGGCCCCTGACAGCAGATTTAATTCTTCCCTCCTCTTACCTGATGGAGATGCGCCTTCAGGGTTTGCATCAATTATCTGTCGACATGTGGAAAATGATTGATGAGCTGCCTTAGGCGCTGGAGTACACTTTGTCAACCACTCATAATTTATACATCTTATCTCTGCCAGAACAAAAGACAGGACAGCCGCCTGCTGAAGTTGGGGAAGGGGGGGAAGGAGGGGGAAAGAGAGGGCGAGGGGAAGAACAATCACACACAGACACATGCACAAGCACACATACACACACCAGAGGCTGGCTGTGTTGGGGCTGCTGCCTGGAAGAGTCTGAAGTGGTAAGAGATAGCTATCTGTGGGCTTAACTGGGAATGAGAGGCTTTGGGTTTCCCCAAACCCTTTGCCCATCCTTTGCAAGGGATGATCAATTCTAGAGACTCATGGGTTCCATTTCAGTGGCACCCATCATCACGGAGACTCTGAGGAACCACCCCCTGTGGGAGCTAAGGAGCTGACCTTTTGTTTTCATCAGTGTCTCTAGAAAAGAATGGTTAGCTGTATCCTGACAGAGAGGAATATTGCACAGTGAATCTTGCTGTAGAAGGAGAGCAGCAGGGGCTATCCTGGTAAGACAATGAGGAGCAAGGCATCATACTTGCTGGCCCCAGAAGGGACCTTGGAGATCATCTAGTATTTGCCCCAACCTTTTATTTCACAGAGGAGCAAGTCAAGGACCATACAGGGAAAGAGATTTACCTAAGGTTACAGTAAGTTCCACATTTTGAAGCAGAAATTCAAACCCTTTGGAAACTACAAATCCCAAATCAAATTCTCGAAGGGTGTTGGAGGACCAAACCCCTGAAAAACCCAAGCCTCCTCTTTTAAATCAAAGTGAGACCTAAATTTTCAATTGAAGAGGGGATGTTAAAGACAGCCCCTTCCATTCCACATCTTTGCCCACCTGTGGTGTTGATTCTGACTTCTTCAACAGGTACATAATGAGAATCAATGATATAGTCTAGAAATAATGAAAAGACAGTTCCAGCTCTCAAGGACCTCAGGTCCTAGTTGAGGACAGAAGACCCGCATACAGGAGAAGATAATTAAAAGAGCAATGAGGGAGATCATAAATGTCAAAGGTGTGGTGCAGATAATAGATGCCTAGAATGACATAGATCTATGCTTTAGGAAGCAGGAGAAAGCCTTTTTTGACTGAGGTTTGGGGAAAGCCTCTCAGAAGAGGAGTGTTTGAGCTGGGCACTGAAGGATTGGAACAGTTTAAATGAGTGGAGAGAAAGAGCAGGAGGAAACACATTGAAGGTAAGAGGAATGCCCTAAGCCAAAATGAAGGAGTAAGAGACCACAAAGTACTCTTGGTGAATAGAACACAGGATTCATGGAGCAGAGTAGGAGAAGATACAGGAATGAATGGACTAAAGTCATGAATTAGACTGGATGGTGTTAAGACCTTGACGACCAGGATGAGTTTCGCTTTTATCCTAAAGAAAATGAGGAGTCATTGAAGAATTTTTATAAAAGAAGTGAAATGATCTCATGAGTCTAACCAGTTTAAGTTCCAAAAGATACTCTTTTCCCTCCACTAAGGGTTCTAACCTGATTCAGTCAAACATTCCTTCATTCATTTGTTAATTCACTCAACCTTGATTAAACTGGAATATGGCTTCTGCTGGAAAGAGACTGTGGTGGCCCCCTGTCATGCCCCTGCCTTTCAAATTAGTGCTGGAAGGTGCTTAATGGTTACTTGCCAAAAAGCTCTCCAGGCCTGAGGCTGAAAAAGTGGTTTAGGAGGCTAGAGACTGAATTTTGCTCTCATCCTCCAGCAATTTGCAACTGTATATTGAGAACCCATGTTGTACAAGGTTTATGACCAAAACAACGACAGGGGCCCTACCTCTCATTGTTTATGGTCTAGTTGATGATGAGGGCTATTTACTAAGCATTCCTGCCTCTATCTTGACTCACCAGGAGCCCCCAACCTGTCTTCTTGTTCCCCATCCTCTTTGCTAGCTTAGTTCTAGTCTTAAGATTCCTAGCCCACATCTGCATTATTTTCCCCATAAAATGTTACTCCTCTGCCCATTTTCCATGATTAAACCAACCCTTGAACTCCAATAACATTTTTGGTCTTATTTGATATCTAGCCTATGCTTTCCTATATTGTTAGACCCTCTCTCAAACACATTCACAATCCCAATTGCATTTTTTTTCTCCCAATTGCATTCTTTGGGTATCCTCTAAGCCAAGCTCCACAGCATTTAACGTTACTTTCTGATAGTGATATAACAAGTATAATCAGCAACACTCTCCAGTATAAGTTCCAAATAAATAAATAAATATGCTAGATAACCAAAGTCATTGAAGTCCAGAAAAAAGAAGAGATTTATTCAGTCTACTTGGACAAGGAATATTCACTATTAAATAGTAGGGGGAAAAATACAGGAAGTTGCTAGCCCTGATTCTGTTGCCAACTTACCTTCTGGGCCTTAGTTTTCTCATGGTAAAGTGAGAGTATTGGATGAGATATCCCTGATAATCCTTATAACTAAAATGCTGTCATACTATGATTGTACTTAAAAAATGAAACAAATTAATGTTTTTTACATCAATGCCATTTCCCAATGGCATCCCTTCACCATTACCATTTAACAAAGTATAGTTTTGAAAACAAATAAACACACTAGCTTTACCTGAAAATGTATACTTCATTCTGTGCTTATAATTTTCTGACTATCATCAGCTAAGGGGAATGTTTCACTATCAGTTCTCTAAAGTTGATCACTTTATTGCATTGCTCAAAGCAAGAATGTCTTTCAGCATTTATTTCTCTTTACAATATTGTAGTCATTGTTTAAATTGTTTTCTTGGTTCTTGTTTCATTTTACATCAATTCATAAAAATCTTCCAACTTCTAAATTTCTTAAAACACAATATGATTCCATTAATTTGATATGCCATAATTTGTTCACCCATTTCCCAATTGATGAACAGTTATTTTTCTTCTTAGTTCTTTGCAAACATAAAAATACTATTATAAATAGACCGATGGGTAGATAGATAGATAGATAGATGTAGAGATATGAGACTTTTCCTAGAATCACAGAATTTGAAAGTTGGAAGGGATCTCAGTGGCCATGTACTCAAACCCATCCACAAAAGGAATTACCATTATGACATAATTGTCAACTGGTCATTCAGTCTCATCTTGAACACCTGGAGGGAGAGGGAGCTGACAACTCCCAAGACAGTTCATTTTACCTTTAGATGGTTCTGATTGTTAGGGAGAAGATCATAGAATAATGGATAAAGAAAGGAAGTACTTGGGTTCAGGTCCCATACATCTCAGTCATATAGATGACCAGTTGAGGTCATTAACTTACAAGACTCTGAGTTGCAGAGATGCTTCCAGCTTGCATTTCATCAAGAGTTTCCTCACCCTGAAGTTAACTATAGTCTTGAAATCACAGGTCTGGTCCCTATCTCTTATCCCTAATTGTTAAAGAAGGATTTTTTTAAATTTTGTTTTGTCTGGCATCAAGGTTAATTGCACCTTCCATTGATGGCTCCATTTTTCCCTCTCTGGGTCAGACAGAACAAGTCTAATCTGTCTTCCACATGATAGTCCTTTAGACCTTTGAAGGCCATCATTATTTCTCTCACTCTAGTCTTCTCCAGACAAAACATTCCCAATTTCTTCAATTAATTCTCATATAGCATAATCTCTAGTCTCACCACAGCTTTTGCTTTAATTGTGTTTCACAATTTAGGGCCACTTTTTACCCCTCCCCTCACCTAAATTATATCCATTGGATCACAGAATCTCTAATTTTGAAGGGGGGGAACTCAGAGGCCAGGGAGTTCAAGAAGCATTCTCTTCATTACATCCTTAATGAAAGGGTCTGTCTGATTGATGACCTCCAGCAAGAGGTAAATCACTATATCCATTCCAACAAAGAACTCATTCCACTTAGGGATAGCTGAATGGTTGGAAAGCTTTTCTTTATATTGAACTGAAATATCTTTCTATAACTTCTAAACTACTTAGTACTGCTCTCTCTAAACAAAAAACAGTATCCTCTCTCCTGTATGAGAAGACAACTATCCTGGCACCATTGTTTTCTCTTGTACTGAACAGGAATCAGTAGAGTCCTAGATTAAAATCTTATCTTTTAAGCATTTCACTTGTGTGACCATGGGCATCCTTTTACCTCATCCACAAAATGGAAATATTTTGCTCCTTTCCTCTCTCTCTCTCTCTCTCTCTATCTCTCTCTCTCTCTCTCTCTCTCTCTCTCTCTCTCTCTCTCTCTCTCTCTCTGTCTCTCTCTCTTTGTCTCTCTCTCTCTTTGTCTCTCTCTCTCTCTCTCTCTCTCTCTCTCTCTTTCTTTCTCTCTCTCTCTCTTTCTCTCTCTCTCCCCTTTCTCTTCCCCATCCCTAACTGTTCTCTGTTCTTTCTCTTCTTTTTCTTTTCCTTCTCTCTTTTCTTTTTCTCTTTCCTTTGTCTCCTCTCCCATTTCCCCCTTTCATTTGTCTTCTATCATCTCCTTCCCCTTCTCTTTTCTTTCTTCTTTCCTGTACCCTTCTTTACTTCTTCCCCCTTCTTCCTTTTCTCATTCCCCTATTTTCTCTTTTTCCCCTCCCTTCTTCCTCCTTTCTCTCTTTTTTCTTCTCATCTCTTTTTTCCTCCTCCCCTATCATCTTTCTTCTCTCATTTTTCTCTTCCCCCACTCTCCTTCCTTTTCTCTCTCCCACCCTCTCCTACTCTTCTTATTCATCTCTCCTCTCTTTCTCTTTCCTTCCCTTTTCACTCACTTTTTTCTTTCTTTTTCTCTTATTTCTTTCTTCTTCCTCTCCTCTCTTTCTGGGCTCTCATCTTTTTTTCCTTCTCTCTCTTCTCTCATTCATCTCTCTTCTCTTTGCTCTATTTCCTTCCTTCCTTCTTTCTTTCCTTTTTTCCTTTTATCTCCTTTCTCCTCTCTCTCTTTCCTTGTTCCAACAATATACATATATGCTATTTTAGTGTTATTAATGCATCCTTTTAGGGTTCTTTATAAGCAAAAACTTATTATTAGCCCCCAAGAATATCAACAGTTTCTAGGAGGAAGATAATGAGCTGTGATATTTTTTCCTTGCTAACAAGGATAAGAAAGAGAAAAATGGCCTAAATGATGATCAGAAGGATTTATATCAGATGGGAGAAACGTGATCACAACATTAAGAGTTAGAATAGTCAAGCCTTGGAGTTTGTCTAATCTAAAATTTCTCAATCTCTTCCATGGTGATGGAACCCTTCAGAGTAAACACATTTTAGTAGAATTCTAATCCTTTAAAATTATTATTTTTAATGCCTATTAACAACCAATATAAAGTTCATTTAAAAAATTAAAACCTGAGAATGCCTCAGTGTTCTTTGCAGTTCAGTTTATGAAACATTAATCTAGTCCAGTGTTTCATTTTGTAGAGAATAAAACTAAAGTCCCAAGACATTAGCCCCAATGCCATAAGTGGCAGAACTGGGTCCTACAGCTCTAGAACTCAGTCCAATTAATATGGTTTGGGTATATGCTCCCCTACAGATCCTCCAAAGGTCTGGTATGGATTTTAAGCAGGCAGGTGACAAGCCTTTATATTAAGTGCTTACTATGTACCAAGTATTGTGCCAACTGTGACTACAAATACAAACAAAAGCAGAGGCCATTCCTGTGTGCAAGGACTTAATATTCTAACGGGGAAAGACAAAACAAAAAGGAACTAAGAAAGGTTGGGATGGTAAGAAAGGACCAGTGTGGAGGCATAATGGTAAAGTCTGGAGATAAAGAAGCATGGAAAGGAGAAGAATAAATCATGGCCAGCCTGGGCCAGGCACCAAAATGGAAGGCCTAGGAGGGAGCTCACCAATGGGAGAAGAATGGAGGGATAGTCCAATGTAACAAAATCTCAGGGGTGCAGGGAAGTTCTAGAGTAAGAGCGCCATTGAAGAGTAGTTGTGAAATCTAGAACCCGATACCAAGTTAAGAAGAGAATGAAGCATGTCTTGCCCCAAAATGGAGGCCCATAGAAGGAACTCCCCAAGGATACTCTCAGGAGGCCCCGAATTTCTATGGAAAATTTCTTAACAAATACAATAGTTGTACAGCTAATGCAATAAAGTCCCTCCACCAACAACTTATTTACTGCATATATATATGTGTATATATATATATACTCTTATATATACATACACACATGCATGTGTGTATATTATATAATTATATATGTAAATATATAATAATGAAATAGAAAATATATACTATATACTAATAAAATATATAACAATATAAAATTTATGTTCTATATAATATATAATGGATAAATCCAGTCCTCATTAAAATGAGATTTCTTTATGACTGGGGGCAGGCGGGGAGACTTTGGAAGCCAGAACTCCCTGTGATTATGATATTATATACTTTTGCCCAATGAGAGATTTCCCACTATTTCTGGGTCTAGCTCACTAAAGTTAAGCTCTGGACTCAGACACTAGCTTCTATGACAGTGTCCAAGTCTCTTAACCTCTGTTTGCCTTTGCTTTGCCAACAGTAAAATGGGGTTAATATATAGCACTTTACTTTGCAAGGTTGTTCTGAGAATCCAATGAGAAATTTTCGTACAGTGCTTGGCACAGTGTCTAGCACGTAGTAAGCTCCATATAAATGTTTACTTTCTTCTCCTCCCAACTCCTTTTAAAGAAAAACTAGTTAAACTACTAACTGCTATGTGTCATTATCCTGGACTTAGCATAAGGAAGATTCAAGTTCAAATCCTATTCTGTACAGACTTGCCACATGACCCTGGAAAAGTCATTTAACTGCTCTGAACCTCAGATTCCTCACCTGTAAAATGGGAATGATAATAGTTCTTGCCTCCCAATATATATAAAGTGCTTTACAAACCTTAAATCAGTATATAACTGTCACCTATTAGGAGAAGAAAAAATATGGGGAGTGAAAGGCAAGAACTAAATTAAGAAAACATTTCCATGAAGATTGTAATTTTAAGAATAGCTCTTGGGAGGTTGTATATTGCCCTCCATGCAACAGAAATTTTTCACTTTGCAATTCTCTATTTAACCTGGAAGACTTTAATTTGGGATTAAAAAATGATGCCTGAAATGCAAAATCTTGTTCTAATGATAAAAGAGCACAATTTACAGGCCAATTAGAATGGCATTTGTTTTCATTTGGAGGCGACTCTCCCCCCCCCTATTCTATACCCTACAACCCCCCCCCCCTTAAAGCGCCTGCCTTCCACTTTTGGGGCAATAGATTATTGAATCCAGAGATGGTTTTCTGGGACTAAACGCTGCCTAGTCCCATATGCCAGGAGATGGGTGACAGATACCAGCCAAAGCTTCCCAAGAGCTGCCCCTAATCATCTGGGCCATTATTGCTGGGCTCCTCACCCAGCAAAGCCTCGCCATTTAACTCTTAATTCAATAAAGCATCCTTTTTAATTTCGTTATAAATAAACTCTCTCCCTCTTCCCTTGCTACTGCCAGGTCGGGCATCCCTCAATGACGGGTTTGAACCTGACCACAGAAGAACGAATTACAACTTTAAGTTATCTCTTTGAGTTCTGCTTTTCTTCATGGCCTGGAGACAGAGGGTTGGGGTGTGTGTGTGTGTGTGTGTGTGTGTGTGTGTGTGTGTGTGTGTGTGTGTTTTCCTTCTTTTGGTCTCGCCTCTGACAGGCTGCTTGTAGATAGAACAGTTTTCCATAAGGAATTGAAAGCATACATCAAATGTATTGTTTTATATGTAAGCCACTTGAGACCAATGAAAGCAGTTGGTGGAGCCCAAATACCATTACAAATAGATTTATTGGTGTATGTTTTCCCACCTTTTTCTAGAAGTTATTACTTTAATCTTAAGAATTTATGTAAGAATGCTTGTAGCTTTTATATGCTTTATGCATTCACTTTAGAGACTTTTTAGCTATTTAGTGGCGAGGTGTTTAAAACAAGTGTTATCAAGGAAATAATTTCAGCTTTATATCATTTTTTTTTTATTTTCGCTTCTGAATGCTACATATAGAATAGCCAGATGGTAATATAAAAGAGTTATAGCAAATGTCATGGAAACTTATCTTCCCAGGCCCTTTGGTTTGGTGTGTTCATCTCCCCCTCCAAACATCTAACACAGATAACCATGCCGTGTCCTTTTGTTGCCAAATGAGAGGAGACCCATTGCTTTCGACCTGTACTCTTTTAAAGAAACGACATATTAGCAACCTGAGTGTCTAACGTGGCTCCTATTTTTCTCTTGTTCTTGATAAAAATAAATTAATTAAAGAATTTTAACTCTCCCTCCCTTCACCCAAGCCCAGGAAAAGTACAAAGTGAATTGGGAAAATTCCCTCCCCTCCACCAAAAGAAAAATTCTAAATGGCATGAGATATGTCTAATTTATTAGACTAATATTATGGCAAAGTTAGGTTTTGCAGAAACTATGTTTACATGTTATTTTCCCAGCATGTAACCCATTTAATAGATTTCTTAAGGAATGGGTTCATAGGCTAATAGGTTTGGAGCTGGAAGGGAATGAAGATGTCATATTGTCTAGCCCCCTCATTTCACAGATGAGTAAACTGAGGTCCAGATAGGTTGTGATTCTTTTAAGATCAGAAAAGTAGTGAGCATCTGAGGCAGCACTTGAACCTTGTTCTTTAGGAGTCAGTGTCCTTTCCACTGTATACATGACTTCTCACCAACCTACCCCCACCTTTTTTTTAATCAAGTCCTTTATCACGCTTGGATTTTGAGTGTTATTCAGAATAAATTGGATTTTGTGGCCATATTGCCTCATAATTAAAACATGTCCCTCACACCTGATACAGTATGTTCCAAATGGAGTTGGTTGAAAGCCAATAAGCTATTGGTTAGTTCTCTTAAAAAACATTGTTCTCTCTCTAATATTCGTTCCCCAGCAAACGCCTTCTCTATAGTTTTCTGTTGCTTAGTCTCAGAGTCCTGCTTCCATGTCTCTGGCCATGTCAGTAGATGTTGGTTGAAACCATGATGGCAGATCCCCTTAAACTTATTTGAGTGAAGATGTTTTCTCTAATATGTACAAATCAATGTGTTTTGGAATACTGTGAGAACTTCCCTTGTTATATAAACATCTATATAAAACTCACAAGAGATGCTCATGTCTGTCCCTTTACAGGAGCCAGAAAGAAAAACTGATGGAGTCATCACCACTTAGCTTCATTTAGAAAAGCACTGCAACCTAGCGGATAGGATGCCTGACTTAGAGTCAGAAAGACCTGTATTGGAATCCTGTCTCTGATTCTAGCTGTATGTCCTCAATTTCCTCATCTATAAAATGGGCATAATAATAGTAAAGATCTCGCAAGGTTCTTGTGATGACCAAATAAGCTAATACATATAAAATGCTTTGCAAATATTAAAATGCTAGATATTGACTATTTCTATTCTTACTGAATTCCCATCCCCATCCCCTTCTTTGTAAGGAGTTCAGTAAGAGTAATAACTGACATTTACAAATGAATTAGAGCTTTTAAAGTATGCATTTCACAAATATTATTCCATTTGAGCCCCTTAATGACTTTGCAAGGTAGGTGCCAGAGATGTAAGTTTTATTTTACAGGTGAAGAAATTGAGGCTCAGAGAGGTTTAATGACTGGCTCATTGTCATGCAACTAGTACATACCATTGGCAGTATTCCAACCTCAATCTTCATGACTCCATGTACATCATTCAGGCCACTACATCATGTGGCCTGTTAGGAAAGAGTCACAAGTCAGTGTGGGTTGGTCCAATGGAAATCAAGCAAGAGAAAAAAATAAAACATGAGTTTTATTTATAAAACCAAAGAGTTTCCTCTCCTTACTCCTCTCTTATGAGATCATCATTGTGAGAATTAAATGAAATATTATGTGTAAAGTGCTTATACAGTGCCTGGCACATAGTTGTTACTTACTAAATGCTTGTTCCCTTTTTACTCCTAGGAGGAGACACAAGTAGAATCAGAGAAGTTAAATTCCAAATAACTCATCCTGCATGGGGATGAGTTTATACTCAAATGGCATGATGAGAAGAGAGGCCAATCCTCTATTTATAGACCTGATGAATAGATGTAGACCATTCAAGTACTCCTTGTTGGGTGTTTGGAAGTAAAGATTATGTTTTAGGGTTTTAATCACAATTAGAAAAAAATTATGAATCCATAAAATCTATCCCATATATGGACAAGAATCTCTTTCTTTACTGTGTCTAGAGAGGAATATTAGCTATTATCATCATATAACCAAAAGTTGGCATGTTATTGGATGCAGAGTAGAAAAAACACAGACTTTCAACTCAGAGTTTAAATACTATCTTAGAGGTCACCTGTGTGATCCATAGCCTTCCTGGGCCTTAGCCTCCCCATATATAAAATGAAGGGATTGGAATACATGGTTTCTGATATCCCTTCCAGCCCTAGATGTAACATCTTGGGCCGTTGAAATAGTCCATTCCACTTTGGACTAAGCCTAATGGCCAAGAAGTATTTCATTACAATAAATAAGCATGCTTCCTTACAACTTTGCCCACCCCTCCTGATTCTGTCATCTGGGATCAAGCAGATAAAATCTAATCTCTTTTCCAAGTAACAGATCTTCAGACCATGGAAGACAGACATCATGTTGCCTTTAAGTCTTCTCTTCCCCCAGAGAAACATCCCCAGGCCCTTCAAATGCATCTAACTCCATATGGTATGAACTAATCCTTCTAATTCTGTTTGGCTCATCTTCTGGGAATGAGTATGAGACTTAATGATCTGTCATACTTGGTTTCCAACTCATATATTCTCCCCTTTTTAAAGACTCTTTACTGAGTCCTGGAGAAGTACAGAACCACTCACAACGAATGGGAAGAACTCATGGGTGATGTCTTTTTGGACTTTTCTAAAGAAATTCAACTCTATCTCCATTACTCCTAGGCTTTTTAGAATATAACACTTAGAGGCACAATGGACTTTAGAGATTTAGTTCAGGATTTCATTTTAAAGTAGACAATGGAAGGCCAGAAAATTACAGTAATTGGTCTAAAATTGAATTACTAGGGCTTTAAATCCAGGTCCTCTGATACCATATTCAGGATTTCTTCAATCTCATCAAGCTACCTTTCTCACTAATTTTGGGCCAGGGCAAAAACCTCATAATCCCTTTCCTTTTTTCATGCTCAAAACATCCATTGTCCCATTTCTCAAACAATGTATTTTTTTTTTATTATTTAGACCTACTAAGTTTAAGTTGCACTTAGGTCCCCAGGTAATTAATGTGGTCCATATATCAGTCTTCATAGAATCACAAGTCTTTAGGCAAATCCAGGACCCTTCTTTCTTCATCTGGAAAAGAAGGTTAAAAAAAAGGCCCAGGTTTTGAATGAGAGCAGAAAAACAAGAAGGAGAAATGTTGGTGCCATCTAAGCTGGTAGAATAATTGCTGGGGCATGAA
This sequence comes from Monodelphis domestica, assembly GCF_027887165.1. Lineage (NCBI taxonomy): Eukaryota > Metazoa > Chordata > Mammalia > Didelphimorphia > Didelphidae > Monodelphis > Monodelphis domestica. The sequence continues at coordinate 57,657,301 of NC_077227.1, forward strand.
AATTTTGATCCCCAAAATGAAAGATTATATTCACTAATAGGTGTAAGATATTTTGCCTAGTCTACCCTTCTTTTCTGAGAGTTTGGAAACTTCTTTCCCATCTTTCCTCTTACTTTTCTTTTCTCTTTCCTTCCCTGCTTCCCTTCCTTCCTTCTCTTTTGAGCATTTCATGGATGCCTTTACAATACATTAATGACTATTCTTTTATCTTTCATTCTTGTTTTATGACTGACCCCCTTCTTTTTCTATGTCCTTGTCTTCGTCCTTATTTTTTTTGTCATTAACTGCATGTAAGCCATTGTTGGTCACATGCTGACAATGGTTTACACCCACCAATCATCCTTCCTTTGCCCTTTGGGTCTCTGACAATTGTGATTCTTTTGAGTTCATGGTGTTTTGTGATTTGCAACCACATGGCATCACTGGAAAGATACCAGTCTTGAAAAGATGAACGTTTACAATGGGGAACTGCTTGGAATCATGGAAATTACTGTACAAATAGCCCAGTGCAATCCAGCATGATTTCTTTCTCCTAGGCAGTTTTAATCTTAGTACCTGTCCAAATTACATATATATATTATATATACATATATAATATATATATATATATGGACAAATTGCTCCAACTGGATGGCTTCCGAGATCCTAGGTCTATGATCTTATGAATGCAATGGGCTATCTGAACAACTCCATGTAATGAGCTGGGTATTATGTGATTTTCATCCACTTTGGATTTTGTTATATAGAGGAGGTAAAGCTGATATCTCTTCCGTGACTGTGAATTTAATTAAAGAAACCTAGTAGTATCCTAAAGATTTATTAGAATTAGCAGTGTGTCATTTTCAAACCGAAACATCTCTATAACCGCTTTATGAATTAGGAATCCCTTCTCCATCCAAATTCTGGACCTTCTCAGTCTGTTTATTCTAGTCTAATTATCCCCAGGTTCTTCCATTCTTCCACATAAGGCATGGACTTGAGGACTGCTTAACTTTTGAGTCTTGGAAGATAATTGCATCACCATTTAAGTGTAGATACGTTTGGAATCCTGAAAATCCTAGCAATGATCTGGGAAGGTGGTTATAATCGCTGACTTTTATATAGCTCTATAAAGTTTTCAAAGCATTTTATGGTACTACCTTATTTGAATTGCACAACAATCCACAAGGCACTATGGCTATTATTATCACTACTTTATTCATGTGGAATGTAAGACTGAACATTCAAGAGTCCCTGATCACAAACACCTGGAGTAGGATTTGAATACAGCTCTTCCTGACTTCGAATCTAATACTCTCTCTGCTTTTTTACACTGTCTGATTCACTAGACTTTGTACATCTGTTAGCAGTGACAGTTATTTTAAAGCCCTGTGGGAACTGATGTTGGAAAAGTGGTTTCTCCCCCAAACTTTCATTTCTTTGGGGCTGGCACTGTTGCCCTATTCTTGTGGAGTTTTCCTGCAGGGCCACAGCAGCCTAATTCATAGAACTGCCAGACCAAGCCTATTAAAAAAAAAAGAAAAGAAAAAAGAAAAAAAGAAAGTTATCCTTTTGGTGCAAAGGTAAGTGGGAGTATGCAAACTCTGCCAAACAGCAACTATCCATCACAAGCCAGCTTCCAGCAAAACCAAACACAGAAAGACCCAAATGCCTTTATGTCCATCAAGGCAGAACTCAGGGCTGTGATGTCTTTTCTTGTTAGTTCCTGAGCTGGACCTCCTCATAATGTAGCCATTTTCAGGCTTGGACAAGGCCTGTCGAACTGCTTCGACTGGCCCATTTGTGTTGGTGCCTCATCTGCTTTGGTTGACGTCCAAACAACTCTTTAAAAAACGTCTTCCCTGGCACGCCTTACAAAGGACGACTGAAGGGTGTTGTTTAAGTTATTTGGGACTTCTCTGTTTTCCCTCTGTCACACAAAAATGTGCCCTCCCCCCTCCCCCCGCTTCTCCTGTGGGTTTTTTGCCTCAAACGACCCTGGCACCTTAACATGTCAGAGTGTTAATAAAGCGCCGGGGCCTGTCATAATGCGAGGTTAAATAAAGTCTTCATGAGCTGTCCGTTAAATGGATTTTTTTGTTTGTCACTTGCTGTAGTTTCTCTCTGGATACAGCTTGTCTCAGTTTGTGGGCAGCCAGGCTATGGGCCTTTGTCTTTGTTCACTGTTGTGTTTAATTCCTCCCTCATTCATTAATCATCCCTTTGATTATTTATACCGGTGGCAAGTATAGCGAACACACTTAGCGTTTCCCTTTTGTCTCTGTGGCACTCTTTGTGGGGACCAAGGGAAAGCTAATTATTAACTGTAAAATGACATTAAAAACTCTTCGATAAGGGCCCGAATGCTGCATGCATTCGCTGAAATGCATTTTTTTTTCACCTCTCATTGCTTGCAGCCAAGGGAACATGGTGGCTTTATATAGTTGTGAGTTCAGAGGAGCAGTGCCAGTGCCCAGATAATTAATGGAGGTGCTCCATTAGAGACCCATGAGCCTGCCAAGTCCAGGCTCCCCGCTCTCACCTCTGGACAGCTTTGTTGAATCCTCTATACCTTATCAGGCAGAAACAGGGATGGCAGTTTCTGAGACAGTCAAAGAAAGCTCCTTTTGCCATTAAGTTTGTATTTCCCATGATTGGGAACTTCTTTGTTCTCTAGATCTCGTGATTCCCTCCCCCTCCTTCGTTCCAACTCCTTTAAGACAGGTCTTGGGCAAACTTTGGAATCCATTTCCCTTGCTGGTTATAATATTGGAAAGAATATTTTCAAATCAGCAGGACAACTTTTCCTCAATTGTACATAGATAGAACTGAGTATTTCTCCTCTTCACCTCTAGGACCCCGTTCTTATCTTCCTTAAGGCTCCCAACCTTGGATCCTAGATCAGGCTGAGACATCAGACTATCTCTCTGGAAGCCTTATATTAAGTTATTTTTCATTGCTTGAACCTTTGGACCAAATCACCGCTCCCTCCTTGGGTGTTCTTGCACGGTATGACCACAAAGGACCTCATCATTTCTGATGCGTTCTTTGGTAGGAGATAGAAGGGTAAGGAAGTGTCCATGGTCATCATAGGATGGAAGGCGGCTGACCGGAGAGACTTCACCCCCTCTCCATGACCCAGTTGACTTCACAAATCATTTTCTTGTTCTTCCAATGTTGGATTTAGCTTCTGTGGAAGAAGGAAAAGTCTTTAAGAGATAACCTGATATTAAAATGCCTTTGAAGCCAAGTAACATAATTAGGACCTGAAATGATGGCGCATCTTCCTCTTATCCAGCTGCCTTTCATTTCTACGTTTGGTGTTTGTTCTGGAAGTGGGTGCTATTACAGAAAACATCTGATCCTTTCTGCCCCTTCTTCCCTTCTGGAGGAGAGGTAGCTAAATTTTACTCATGCTTTATCAGCTTCCTTCCTTTCAGCTCTTTTTTTTTCTGATATTAGAGTTTGGAAATTTAATGAATTATCCTTTTTGGCTATTGTGGTTTAGTTACTTCCATTTTGTCTGACTCTTCATGACCTCTTGATAAAGATATGGAAAAGGAAACTGAGGCAAACAGGTTTAAGTGACTTAACCAGAGTCAAACAACTCATAAGTAGCTGAGACCAGATTTGAACTCAAGAGTCTGAGTCTTCCTTACTCCTAGCCCAGCGCTCACTGGGTGTTGCTGCAGAAATCCCTCTTTCCTTCTGGAAGAGATAGATCTAAATCTCCCTGAGACTTTGCCTCCTTCTGCCCTCTCTATTCTTTCTGCAATGAGAGTCAGGAGATAAAATTAACTATTACTGAGTTTTTGCTATATTGTTATAAAAGCTAGTTTGCTTTTGGCTTCAGGTCAAGAATTCCCTTTAGATCCATTTCCTTTGCCCTTGTATGAAGTATATATCAGATGAAAAGGTATTAGTTAAATTACAATAGCTCAGAGCCCCCAGTTAGGAAAATTCCTAACATGCTGACAGAGGATTAGTTGTACTAGTTTGAAGCTTTGTGTGTCTCTAACTCCTGGTCTCTTTCAGTTTTAAGCAAAATTTTCATATGCCAAGTGTTTGGGTAAAGAAAGAGCATGGTATAATGCAGTTTCTGTTATTAGACAAGCAGGGAAAGTTGGAGAAGGAGCAAAATTAAAAAAAAAAAAACAACTTTCCTCAAACCTGGAAAAGGAGAATAGCATTTATAGCTAAATCCTCTGTTCTGGGGTGCCTTCAGAGCCTAATGGTCTACCTCCAAAACTTTCCTCTTTGCCACAGATCAGCTCTCCCAGTGTTTCTTTTCCATTCTTTTTGTTTTCTCTTCTTTGTTTTGTTTTGTTTTGTTTTGTTTTGTTTTGTTTGCCAGATCTTTCGGTTAAGCTCAATTGGTTGCTGGAGATTCCATCTCCACACAGCTAATGCCATGGCTAAGTCCTTGCTCCTTCCTCTCAATTTGTCTCTAGATGACTGTGTATGCTCCTTTAGCAATTCCTAGGTAAGACTCAAATCTGCTGTCTGGTTTATAGATTGTGATAATCCCAAATGGCTCTCAGAGCTCAATGGGAATGCTTGTACTTTTGAACTATATATCCCAAGATGTCAATCAGTTCTCCAACTCCAATTACTCAAAAAACAAGGAGTTAATTACCCTCAGTCTCTAGACTCAATAACCATTTCATGCTAATTCACATGAAGTATAATCTTCCTTTAATTGTTGGCATGTTCTCACTAGATTTCATTTTTTAAATCTCTACAAAATTATAAATAAGAAAGTTCCAGGTAAAGTATTTTTATTTAAGAGTTCTAGGTTGCAGAATTCTAATGAAGACTTTTTGTCTTATGGTCATTTTGGAGAGGATCTTGTCATCTCTGAGGGTTTGCTAGTACTCTGACCACTAAAAATGGTTTAATAATAATAATTTACATTGACAGAGAACTTTCTACACATTAGATAAATGATCCTATAATGATCTTGTAAAGTGGTTGCTACAGGTGTGGCCCCCATTCACAGATGAGAAAACTGAAGCTTAGAGAGATTTAATGACTTGCCTAGAGTTGTGAAAATAGTAAGAGAAAGGATTCAAGTAAATGTCTTTTCTGACTCTAAGCATTAATTCTTTGCATCCATAAGTGCCTCATCATCAGAAAAATGCAAAGCTTTTCATGCTAATTGTTATTTTTATACTTGCTGAGAATCAGTTCCATTTTGACCTATAATGTATTACCAATGGCTCTAACAGTCTGTACTCTTCTCCTGGACTGGGTAGAGAGGGGAATGCAGAGACACAGAGACCTAGAAGAGTTATTTTACTTTAAGATAATTCTAGAACCTGCATATCTGATATTGAGAGAAAGACAGAGAAGAATAACGCAGATAGAGAAGCAGACAGAAACAGAAAAACCACGATATAGTCAGAGAAAGAGAGACAGACAGGAGAGACATGTATAGAGACATAGAGACACAGTAGCAGAGACAGAGACAAAGACAGACAGACAGATAGCCAGAGGAACAGATATACAACTTTAGAGGAAGAAATGAAAGACACATGGAGATAGAAAGAAATAGAAACAGACACATGCAGAGATAGATAAATAGGTAGTGATAGACAGAGACAGAGAAATATAATTGGAAAAAGGAAGAAAGGAAGAAAGGAAGAAAGGAAGAAAGGAAGAAAGAAAGGAAGGAAGGAAGAAAGGAAGAAAGGAAGAAAGGAAGAAAGAAAGAAAGAAAGAAAGAAAGAAAGAAAGAAAGAAAGAAAGAAAGAAAGAAAGAAAGAAAGAAAGAAAGGAAGGAAGGAAGGAAGGAAGGAAGGAAGGAAGGAAGGAAGAAAGAGAAAGGAAGGAAGGAAGAGAAAGGAAGGAAGGAAGGAAGGAAGGAAGGAAGGAAGGAAGGAAGGAAGGAAGGAAGAAAGGAAGAAAGAAAGAAAGAAAGAAAGAAAGAAAGAAAGAAAGAAAGAAAGAAAGAAAGAAAGAAAGAAAGAAAGAAAGAAAGAAAGAAAGAAAGAAAGGAAGGAAGGAAGGAAGGAAGGAAGGAAGGAAGGAAGGAAGGAAGGAAGAAAGAAAGAAAGAAAGAAAGAAAGAAAGAAAGAAAGAAAGAAAGAAAGAAAGAAAGAGAGAGAGAGAAGCTGCTCTTTCCATTGGCATTTAACACTTAAGAGCCAAGAGCTATTCAGACCTAACATAGACTGTATAAAATAGAGTAGGACTCAGTAGCCTCTGCTCTCTTATTATTCTTTAGTAGAGACCATTTTTTCCTATTTCACAATTGACTAGAAAACAGAGAATATACACCTCTACTGTGCTTATTGTTTGATTACTAAAGTAATATTTTGTATTCTGTAGAGCAAAATGTCACTTCAAAAACTCTTTTAAAATAGTGGTTCTGGTTAATAAGGATATATGTTTTGCATGACTTCACACATATATTTGATATCATATTGTTTGTCTTCTCAATAGGTGGAGGAGGAACTGGAAGGAGGGAGAAAATTGGGAACTTGATTTTTTAAATGAATATTAAAAATAAAAAAACATAAAAACAAACATGGGGGTACTCTTCCATTCCATTTACTTAAACCTCTCATCCTGGCTCTCAGAGCTCCCAGATCCAATCTTCTATGTAACTACTAAGGCAAGGTGTTTAGTGTTCTTCCTTGATGTTTTAAGAACCTACCTTGAAGTCAAGAAGACCTGGGTTTGAGAGCTGCCTCTGACACATACTGTCTGGGTGATCCTGCACAAGTCAATAAACTTTTTAGGGTCCAAGGAAACTCCATAAGACTATAAGATGCAAAGACTATGTTGCTCTGCATTGGTAGAGTTTTCTCATGAGAAATGCATTTTTAAAAATCACATATTTAATCCAAATCTAGCCCTGTCTTTGTCTCAAGTGGTTTCTTGCCATCCTGAGTCTTTAATATTTGCCAGAACCCTGCCTAATAAATTGGATTCCTGCTTATGGTACCGTCCAATCTCCTATTTCTCTCCCTGACCCAGAATGATGACTAGAGGCTATTAAACAAATAGGCTCATAATCTACTTGTAGGTTAACCAAAATATATTAAAATAAGAAAAATTATACTTCAAATTGTGGGTTGGAGTATATGAGATAAGCCTGGAACAGGAGAGTGGTACCTTCTTGTGGAAGACCTTGAATGTTAGGTGATTAAAGAGTCTGAACTTTACTTAGCAGGCAATAAAGAGCCACTGAAAATTTCTGAGTAGAGGAATGATGCGATAATGTCTATGCATAGTCAGATATTACTTGGAGGATTTTGTCTTCTCATGTACATGGAGGTCATCTCATCATCTCCCTGATGGCTGGACTCTGGACTGCTCCTCATCTGGAGAGTACCTACACGTACTCCAATTCCAGCCTCTTTCAAGCTTCTCTTCATGGGTTGTCTTTTACCAGGGACTACATTACTTGCTAATATTTGAAACCCTGATGCTTAATCTGTATATACCCTGGCCTGTAATAAGCACAACAAACATGCTTTATCTGTCTGTAATGCCTTGAATAGTACACATGTGGCCAACCCATGTATGCTCATCCTGTCTGATGCTTACTCATGAGTTTCCTTAAGTTTACCATAGGAAGTGTGCTCAGTTTACTGAGGGTCTTCCTCACTTCTCCTTACATCACAAAGATACCAGTTGAGTTTATGAGAGAGCCAGCAGTCATTTCTTTCTCTTGTTCTTCTTCAAGAAGATATTTCCTTGATGACAGTCTTTACTCTCCTTCTTCTTCAGTGTCCCCTGTTTGTTACATATCCCTCTCTGTCTCTACCCACCATTTCTCTTTGACTAATATTCATCTTTAATTCTTCAGGTGACTATAGAACCCCATGGCTCATAATCACATAATATGGCAGAGTAAGCTTTGAAAAGATTGGTCATTGTTTCCAAGAGGAGTCTAAGGTTGGCGAAGAAGCTTCAGAATATCCTGAAGGCAACACTTCCCTTATTTTCTCTCTTGGCTAATTCTGAGCCCAACTCATTGCCCATTTCCACCAAATACGTATGATATATACATACATACAATACATACATAATATATATATATATACATACACAAACCTATATGATATACATAGTACAAATGGGAACTAAGTGTCTATATACACATAAATATAAATAAGTACATATATATGGTATACATTATATGCATAGATACATACATGCATATGGATATTTTGTATATAAAATATAATCTAATAACACTGCCTTTCTCATAAATATTCATATGGGAATGATATATAATGCATATAGGTTAATACTATATATAATTAAACATAACTGATAGTTACATAATTATGTCATTAATTCTATAATTAAGGTGTTGATGCTATTATAATTATATTAAGATACTTATGCATTAGTTTTATTAATATTTCATTATGTCATATTCTAATAATTAATATATTCTATATACTTTTCCAAGGATTAGCTATATATGCATTGAGGGCATCCTCAATGTAAGAGGGTCGGGTGATAATAGAGAGCAGACTACATGCTTCCCATTGTATAATGACAATCTTGTCCCCAGGACTCCAATTCCCAGCATCCCGCTTGTATTCTGACATTGCGTCCTTACATTTTGGAGATAATAGTCTGTGTGTGTCCCTGCCTCTCTCTTTTTCTCCCAAACACAGCTGGGAAAGCTTCTCTTTACTCAGGCTTTTACTTTTGTCTTTTTATTTCTTCTACTTGAAGTGATTATGAATAAATCTTATAAAATAGAATACTTGGAGTTATTGGATATTCATTTTAATTTTACACTATTCAACAATTGGCAAGAAGACATCAAGAATACAAGATCCTGTTCTACTTGTTATTTGTTGACTTAAAAAACTTTTAATTCTATGAACAATGACAGCATTAATATAATATTTTAGTGTGAAAAGCACTTTACAAATATCATTGCATTTTATCTTCACTCCAACCCTGGAAGTTAGATGCTAGGATTAAACCCATTTTATGGATGAGAAAAGGGAGAAAAAATTACAGTTCAGTGACTTCTCCAGGGTCACTCAGCTCGTAAGAGTCCAAGACTGGATTTGGGCTCAGTTTTCTTGGCTGTATTCCCTAGAGCAAAGTATCTTTCCACTAACAAGACAGAATTGACTCAAGATTCCAAATAGTAACCACAGAAGTAACCCTCTCACATAAAAATGGGGTGAAGCATAAAACTCTCTACAGGTGATAGCCAAGGCAGGGAGAGGCTCCAACAAAGAGTCCAAATGAAGGAGGGATTCCCCATGCTCCGGGCATGAGGCGAATAAATCTGAGATGCTGTACAAGATGGATGGAAAAGAGACTCTGGATGAGATCTAAAAATTAAATAGAGCCCCCCGCCCCCGCCTCTTGTTCTTTGGGGTCTTTTGTCCTGGCGGGGAGGTTATCTGGCTCAGGAATCACGGAGAAACTCCTGTCCGTAGGTATAGTCATCAGGTGTATTTGGAGCCTCAGCAATGGAGAATAAAGGGATGATTAGACCTGGATGTGGTTCATCGGGGAAAATTTCCTTGAAAAGGAAAGAAAGCCCCCCAATCACTCTCCCCATCTGTGTGCTGGAAAGAAGAATGGAAATGTAGTCAGGGAAAGACGACATGATTTATACAATGTAAATGGTCCAGCCTGGCAGTCTCTTGCTAATTGAGAGTGTCAGGGCCATTGTCCTTGAGTTGACAGGGCCTTTTAGCTTTTCTTCACAGCTCCCTCTCCCTGGGATAGTGCCAGCCAGCATTCTTGATTAGCCCAGAGGCCCCGGGGGGCATCCTTTGGTCCCTGTTCACTTGCAGCAGGCCTATGGGAACGGGTGGCCCATGGACGGGGAAGAGCGCGGAAGGTCTCCATGGAAGGGGACTCCTTCATCTCACTGCGTGAAATAGATCTAGAAGCAGGACCAAAGTTCTTTTGGGCTTTTTTGCCTGACTCCCCCCTTTCTCTGGGCCTTTTCTTCTGGGGAGGTTGGGATGGAGAACCCAAGCAAGGGCTCCAGAATCGGCCAAGAAGCAGAGGTCAGGGTCAAGCGGAGACAGGCCTTGCTGTCCAGAGGGACAAAGCAGGACCTTTGGCTTCTGAGAGGAGCTCCCCGAGTGGCCAGGCCTGGCCTGTAAGATGTCGTGAGGACGGCCACAGATGTGGGGAGCAGTCACTGAAAGCGCAGGGGCCTTTAATCACCCTTCATAGCACAAAGCCTGGCCTGAGTGGACCATTTGATTTATGGTACAGGGAGAAGCTTCCAGGCAGTCAGATTAGGCTCTCAATTATAGAGGCCTACATTGGCATGTGGAATCTCAGCTGGAGACTGGGGGGGGGGGGGCAGGGAGGAAGGATGGACAGGGAAGCATACCAAATTAAGAAGAAACAATGCTAAGCCCTACAGTGATCCAGAGGGATGGAGCTAGCAAAGCCTGAATTCTTAATCTGGAAAAGGAAAGGCTTAGACGGGGATCAAATCCTGTTGTTTTTTTAATCGAAACATTTTCTCATTGATAATTTTTGTTTTGATGCATCATGTAGGCCTTAATAAACTAACAAAGAAATCTATCCCCCCCAATCCCGACTAACTCAGACTCTCCAAAAGTGATTAAATAAAAAAGTAGCATGAAGGAAGAATCATACTGATAACATGTTAACTATGTATTTAATAATCTACTTGCTGTTTATTTAAAGAAAATCAAAAGGATGACCAGCTTTTATGTATTGCTTTAAAGTTTGTAAAGCATATTATAAATATTAGCTTATTTTATTTCTTGCAACAAACCTAGGAGGTAGATGTTATGATAATCTGCATTTTACAGTTTTGGAAACTGAGGCAATGAATGGTTAATTGACTTTCCAGAGATCAACAGTTGATAACAGTCTGAGACCATATTTTAATTCAAATCTTCCTGACTCCAGGTCCAGCAGTTTATCCACTAGGCCACCTAATTAGAAGAGTATATATTGGCTTGAATTAATTAATTCTAATGTTTCCTATTTTATTGTATGTTAATTTTGCTACCATTTAAATTGGCTTTATTTCTGTAACATGAGAGGGTGCATGGCATCATATGTAGATAGAGGACCAGTCTTGGAGGCAAAAGACCTGGATTCAGATGTTGCCTCTGACATACACTAGTTGTCCCACCAAGGGTAAACTACTTGACCTTTTAGTATTTCAAGGCAATTCTCCAAGTTTATGGAATATGAAACATTGATGAGGGAATGTGCACTCTGGTGAAATCACGGGACTCCCCCTCTCCCAAACATGCCTATCCTTCCTCTAGTTCTATTTTCCCTTAGTTTCCAAAAATAACATGAAACTTTGTTCTTTTGTCTTTGGCCTAGACCAGCATTTTCATCCTCCTGAAAGACTAAAAGGGATGGAAACTCCTTTTGCTGAAAAGAAAAAAAAATCAGCAACTCTTCTATAATTTATGGAAGGCACTAAATGGGGCCTTAAAGCCAGGAGAAGCTCATCTCATTTTATAGATAGGGGAACTGAGGCCCAGAGGAATTAAATTATTTGACCAAGGCACACAGATCATGATAGAGGGAGGCAGGTTTGAACCCAGCATCTTTGCCTCCAAAGCTAAAATAGTAATATAGTCAAAGTGTATCAGAAGAACTTTCACTTTAATCTTCTTGATGTTAAGGCCAGCCCTCTAGCCATGTGGCCTCTCATGTCATTTCATATTTCTTTTCAATCTTAATCAACATGTCATGATTTTGTTGTGGACTTTATTAAAATCTTTAAAACAGTGTGGCCCAGTTGAACATAGACTAGAGTATTTTGAGAACAAATAAACCTACCTCATGAATAAAAGGAAATCCCACTTCTCACAACAAGCTAGAAACTTAAATGAATAATACTTCAATAAATGGACTCTTAATTAAAAAGGTTCTGATGTATTTATGAATAACAGAACCTCTACCCACATCATTAAGTCAAGGAAAACAATGTCCCTGCTTCCACCAGCATGTACCTGGGGACCGTTATCATCCACATAACAATGGTGAGACGAAATATGACATCTGACCTCATTCTCCCCATAGCATTTTCTTTGTATCTGTGTTTAGTTCATTGGTTGATTGATTAAAGAGGACTTATAAGCTTTAACTGTTGATGTTTTTCTTAGCCTGGCTTTCAAGATTCTCTAATATAGGACCTCTATTGACCTTTCTAACTCTATCTTCCTCTTCTATATACAAATTACTAATTACTACTCCGACTGTTAGGGATATATTTTAGGGTTGTTGACTGAATATATTATATTAGTGGTCGCCAGGAACTAAAATTCAATCCCAACAAAATACTCAAGTTAGTTTGGGATTTTATCATGGTTTAATCATAATAGAAGGAAGAAATTAAGAATGAGGGAGAGAGGGAAAGGGAATTAAAACTGCTCCAGCACAGGCTGAGCCAGACAGGAGTTCAGTGGCCTTGGCCAAAGGGCCTCTCCAGAAAGCCAAGGGAAAAGGGAGTCAGCCTTATTACTCACCAAGGCCAATTCAGGGAAGGCACCTCACCTAACCCATGCTTACAGAGTTCCTCCCAGTAACTCCACTGCCAAATCTGCCAAGGCCATAAGCACACCAAATGTTTGGTTTTATTGTTTCTTGAGGCTTCATGGCATCATTAGCTTCTATTTGTCCAGTTCTAATTTTTATGGAATTATTGTCTACATTTAATTTTTGTACATCTTTTTGTCCATTTGACCATTAAAGGCTCTTCTCTTCTGCAAATTTTTGTGTCCCTTTTACCATTTGACTTACTTTTTAAGGTGTTATTTTCTTTGTGCTTCCTTTGACTCATTTTTCATTATTTCCTTGAATCACATTTATTTATTTTTCCTTAGGTTTCCTCTACCTCTCTTATTTGATTTTTTCAAGTCATTTTTGTGCACTTTCAGGACTTGAGAGCAATTCACATTTTTTCTATGAGGCTTTGCATGTAGCTGCTGTGGTTTTATTGTCTTCTGAATTTGCCTTTTGATCTTTCCTGCCACCATAGTAACTTATTATGGTTAGGTTCCTATTTTGTTTGTTTGTTTGTGCTCATTTTTCAAGTTTATTTCTTAATTTTTAATTGTATGTTAAAATTCTGCTCTGCTTCTAGGTGAAAAGTGTTTTACATTTTTGTTCTGCAGTGTTCAGAGCTAATTCTGAAAGTCTGTAAATTTCCAGTTCTTCCAAGGCGATAGGCTTTAAGGAGAGGTATGGCCATTGATTTCTTATCCTGTACTCTAGTCTTTGAGGGACCGTAAGTACTCTTTTTGACCCTGGAACTGTGACCAGAGTTGTCATTACAGCTAGTATTCCTCCTTGCCCTTGGACTGTGACCTGGAACCCTGAATGGGCAATACAACAGAGTCCTGTACTCAGAACCAACAAAGGGTCTTCTATAATCTCTTTTTTGCTTTTCTTTTTTTTTTAACTCTTACCTTCTATCTTGGAATCAGTACTGAATGTCAGTTCCAAGACAGAAGGATAGTAAGGGTTAGGCAATTAGGATTAAGTGATTTGCCCAAGGTCTCCTAGCTAGGTGGTGTCTGAGGTCAGATTTGAACCCAGGACTTCCTGTCTCCAAGCCTGGCACTCTATTCACTGAGTCAACTAGCTGCCCCTTTATCAAGTTGTGCAACCCCCTTTTCATTTGTGGCCTGAGCTCCAAACTCACCAGAGATTCAGTTGCCCCCAAGCCTCCTTCTGGGCAATAGCCTATGATGGATTGAGTTCCATTCTTTACCTAGTGAGATAGATTTTCCCCATGATCTTCTAAGTTGCAAAATTACTTTTCCCTGCTTTTTGTTGTTGTTGTTGTTGGTGGTGGTGGTGGTTCTGTCACTGCAGAATTAAATTTGAGACATTATTTTAAAGTCATTTGGAGGAGAATTTGGAAGAGCTCTGGCAAGCCCCTGCCTTTACTCCTCAATTTCTGCTATGCTTCTATCTTTACCTTCTTTATGATTATCTAAGCTCTCTACCTTGCCTTTTAGACCAAAGACATCCCATACTTTAATTGACTATTCAAGCCCATAACTATATCTTCCTTCTCTGAATTATCTATCTGAGGCATTTACTGTTTATAACACTCATCTGTCACTTAGCATAGACTTCCTATGTTTTTTTTTCTTTCTTTGTGTATTTGTACTGTCTCTTGAAATTAATAATTACCTCTAAAATTCTCTTTTATACTTTCTTTTTGTCATGAGTGCTTAACACAATTTGTTAGGCATAGAAGGTACTTAATAGAAAATGGAAATAGTTAATTAACATTGTTGTTTTAATGAAAAGGTCAGTAGATTCAGTCAAGAGATTTGAGTCCAAATCTAGTTTCCCTTAACTTCGTCTATGGCTTTGGACAATTCACTTGATTATGCCTCAGTTTCCCCATAAATTAAATTAAAGATTTGGATTAAATGATCTCAAAGTCCTAATTCATATGATTTAGCTCAAAATTCTATGATTTGGAGTGCTTCATCTCACCTGAACCACCAAGAGTCAGCCAGAGCTATCTTAAGAAAATGAACAGATAGTACCAATATCTTATTCCTCAAGCGTTCAACATCATTCAAGATGGAAAGGAAGAGTAGATTGGCTAAGGTACCTTCATAGTGCGAAGCTAGCAAGAGGAGATAAGCAGCCTTTGTTTAAAATTGCATTCTTCCTAGTTAATATATCCTGTGAAGGATGGCTTTCATATATCAAAAATAGGTCCTATCTTGCAATCCGTTTGAATGAGGGTTTATCGGAGATTCTTTAGGGGGTTAAAAAAATAGAAACAAAGAAAGCAGCATCATTCTAAACTGCAATCAGGCCAGACAACAACAACCACAACAAAAAAAGGATGATGGTGGAATAGAGTACTTAGGAGCCTGAAATAGTTTTAAGCAACCTCAGAGAAATAGGAGGTTAATAATTCCAACTTTTATGATGTCCCGAGAAACTGTTGAGATAAGAGAAAAGACTAAAAAAATAAATGAGAGATGGCCAAGATAATGGAGAAAACAGGGAGAAACAAGACACTACTCAAGTGTTTGGCTTGAGAAATATAGCATGCCGAGGAAGATAAATTGGAGGAACATGAAAAGGAAAAAAAAAAAGATCTTGTCTCTGCCTCATGGATTTCTCTTTAAGCAGTAATACAAAAATGAAGGAGTTCAGTTGAAATCATATGGCTCTTAATGATTGTCGACTTTGGCACACGCACCCAGGCCTGATCACTAGTTATTTCCTTGATTTCTGATGGTAGGAGGTAATTCAACAAATCCTTGATCATGGGCTGTTGGGGGCTGAGGGGGCTGAGGAAATCACCATCCCCCTTTGCCAGAAATGCAACAAAACAATGGAGTTCCTGAAGTAAAACCAGACTCTGTACCTTGGCTATATCCACACCAGCATTTCTCATGGTTCAGTGGGAAGGGGGTCGGCTAAGGGATACAGTCATGGGTAATCCTATAGACCAAACTGGCTAATTGACTGAATTTTAAACTTTTCATTCAGCTAGTTGTCTTGGTAACATATAGTCATAGTCCAAGTAAATTATAACTGAAAGACTGAAACAAATGATGACATGTGGGAAGGGCTCTGATCAAGCCGAGTGCCTGTGAGTTCTCTGATGGTCTTTCCTAATTTCTCTATTTGGAAAACACACACACACACATACACAGGATAGCTGAGGAAATAGAACAGTTGATGCTTCAGAAATTTTGGCTAAGTGAGGTACCATTGTTATGATTGAGTCCTCTAAATAAGACAGGAAGAATTGCAGATTCTGGAATGTTTTAAGGGGGGGGGGGAGATGAATCCTTGGACCACTGATTGATAGCACTATAGAAGGACTAAGAGATAATTTAATACAACTCTGTCATTCTACAAATGAGGACATTATGACTCATAAAGGTAAAAGGACTTGCCCATGGTCACACAGCTGATAGGTGGCAAAGATATATTTGAAATCCAGGTTTTAGTGCTCTTAAATACAGTGCTCATTTTTGCCATAATTTCATTTTTACTCTCCCCTGATCCTTACAGAGGTCCTTCCCTGAACCTCCATTTTTTTTTAGTGTAGACCTATGATTTTTTTTGGGTGCAGAAATAGAGGAAAGCACAGTTGTTCTTAAGCTGGAGGATGTGGGCTCAAATTCGACCCAAGGTCACAGTTTCCTTATCTGAAAAAATGGAAGGATTGTATATAATAGATGACCTATGAGATCCCTTCCAAATCTGTGAGCCAACAATTTAATGATCCTAGTGAGGAAACCACCTCTAATAATGTAGATTGCCAACTATTCTATAAGTGATAGTCTAAAAGGGTTGCCTGGGTCTCTTGTAGGTGAGCAACTTGTCCAGAGTCACATAATCAATATAAGTCAGAAACAGAATTTGAACTGCATAAGTCTTTCTAATTGCAAGGCTAAAAAGCTCGATCCTTGAGTCTATCTTGTATATCACATACTATGAGGAATGAGGGTCAATTCTTACAATAGAATTTATCGTGTTCATATTTTTTAGATTGACTTCTGAGGAAACCAGGAGGTTATCCATGTCTGTCATTTGTCACATGGACCATGTTGAGTTGACTAAATTTAAGTATACTTTTTTTTTTAAATAGATTTAAGTGACTTTCCTAAGATCCCATAGCTAGTGAATTGTCTGAGGCCAAATTTGAACTCTTGAAGATGTATCTTCCTGATTTGAACCCTTGCTTTCTATCCACTGTTCCATCCTACCTAGCTACCTTTTAGTACCCTTCTTCCTGATGTTGTATGAATATCCTTGAATTCCATTCCCCATGTACTTTCTCTTCTCAAGACTGGTTGATAAATAAACATCTCTGTTGTGTGAGAGCCCCTAAAAGAGACACTATTGAAGCCCTATCTGGGATGAGAGAACCTATGTTTCAATTTCTAAAAAAAAAAGAGATCAAATTCTGCCACATGTACATGCTTTTAAAAACTACATAAAAATCATACTCATGCTCATAATTAAGCCATTTGGTTTTTAGTTCCTGGTTTTGAAAGTCCAGAAAATTCCAAAGAACCACCCCTCTTTCCCCAAATCAAAACTCTTATTATGGGAAATGGAATGAATACATGTAAATCCCCAACTTCCAGAGCCAGTAGTGACATTACTGGGACACAAATGGCAGTTCCATCAGCCTCTCCTTGTAACCATATCAAAGAGAGACAGTTGTAGCTTTGTTCTCAGTATGACCCACTTGGGGTTTGGCTGCTTGTTGATGGATATTATCATTTTTAATGTCAGTAAATAATGTGATGTCAGATAAGTGATCTGTTTCTTTTCAGTGGTGGAGGGCTCATTTATCTTTAGGGAGCTCAAGTGAATTGAGAAATCTGTGCGGGAGAGAGTGTTTCCAACTGTGTAAGACTGGAAATATTTTATTAATCCTACTTAACGTTAGTCCCAGACAGACTCAATTCTGCATGTAGGTCTGGTAAGTCAATGAATGGATATGCATTTACCATTAACTGGGGTTAAACTGAACAGAAAGTAACAACAAAGTAAACATTTTATTCAATTTGAAGGAAATAACATAAATACACTGTTGTCATCTAAGTAGACTAGAAAGTGATCTTTTTGATCATTTAGGCCTATATTTGTAAAGTATATAAATCCTATGACTTGGCTCACTATTTGGGATCATTAGCATATGGTTACAGTGCATCATAGAGAATAGAGTGCTGGACCAGGAATTAGGAGAAATCTGGATATAAATCTTACCTCTGTCATGAGCTGTTTGGCCATGGGGAAGTTATTTAATCTTTCTGAGCCTCATAGGTTCATGAAATCATAGATTTACATGTGGAAGCAACCTTTGAAGAAGAAATTGATACTAAGAGAGGCTGTGTCTTGCCGATAAGTGTTAGAAGTAAAATTTAAAACCAAGCCTTAATCCAAGTGTACCACATAGCCTCAGTTTTCTCACCTATAAAACTAGGATATTCATATCAATAGAGCCTACTTTATAGAGCTGTTGTGATAATATGGCATATATATGTATCTTTAATCTACTATTTAAATCTCAAGATTATTAATCGCAGAAATTATATTTTGTTTTAGTTACTGTTTTACTCCAAATATGGGATTATAGGATAGAGCCTATTAGGCAAAAGACGGTATTTTAAGTGATACTCTAATGACTTAATGTGAACCTAATTCAATTCAAATCCAATCCCAGAAGTATTTGTTAAATATTTACTAGGTCTTTGAAACAGAAAAAAAAATGAAAAATTATCCCCATCTTCAAGGATCTTATAAACGTTTATAGACTTTGTGCAAGGAACCACCAGGTTCTAGGAAGACAAAAAATTCAGGCCAGTCGTTTCTATACTTTTGCAGAGATATCATTGTGACAAATATGTGATAAATATGATTCTACTTACAATGTACGTTGTGTTGACATGATGGCATCCCAAATGTCACCCTACATCCTCTTTCCTGACCAGAACAAGAACAAAAAATTCTGCAAAGAGATAGGATCAGATTAACTTGGAGGAAAGTCCATAAAATAAAGCCTTAGGGATGAATGAGCAAATGATGCTTTTATTCCACCTCTCCCCTTCCCCAACTCATTGTAGAGAATTTCTTATTGAATTGTAAAAGTTGACCACTCACAGTTCAAGTAGACATAAAATCATCCTTATGTTGCTCTTTGGGGGCCTTTGGTGCACTTCCAATTGGACTAGGTGTTGGGTAAGTGGGGGAGAACAAGAAGTATGAGCCAGCATTCTTGTTGTGTAATGTTTGTTCAAGGTAGAATGTTCATAATTGATCCAAGATCAGAGAAAACTAGTCCCTTCCCTATGATGAAAGAGTAGTCACTTCCTATAAAGAAAAGATTCTAAAGATCCAATCCTTGCTGTTGTTCTTGAAGAGATGGAGACAGTCATGTCACTCTTTCTTCATATCTTTGCAGTTCAGGGGGGAAATTGGCTGCCTCTCTGACTACAGAATGTTGGGTTTGCCCTTTATTTGACATTGTGTCTGTACCTTTTATTTGCTTCTTTTCCTTTCTTCTCTTGGTTAAAATGAAAGTAGCTTAATTTCCTTTTCTCTGAAATCTTCCCTTGAGTGATACAGATTGTGATAGTGACCTTAACTTTCCTTCCACACATGGGAAAGTGGGCAAGTTGTACCAGCTGCCATGTCTTCCCCTGAGACTCTCCATTCAGAGTTCTTCCCATGTTCCTGTCATTTTGTTCTTTAGGTTTTGTCTGTGTTCCTTTTTCAATGCATGAGTGCTATAGGGCACTGACTGTGGGACAAACTGCAGAAAACACAAGAAAAGAAATTGTACTTTCCTTGGTTTGTTCATGACTTTTGTGTAAGGAAGACTGAAGTAAACTTTACCTCCTTCACCTGTCTATGAGAAACATGCATTTCCCTAAACTTGATTCTCCTATTCTGCAATATGCACCAGTCCCATTGGCCATACTGAAGTTTTCTCTAAAATCACAATGGATCTGTCATATTATCCATGCAGGAATTCCTTCCAAACATTGCAACTCATGAATGTCTACTCATCCTATATGACTCTTGTGTATATCTTCTGATAAATTTGCCAAAGTGCTAGAAACTTTGTTTTACCATTCCTTGGGCACCAATAGAGGTCTCAGGCTGTTGATTGCTTATCCTTCACTTTGGGTATATGACCAATGCATCCTCCATTTTGATTATAAATCTTTTTTGATGACAGCTTCTTTTACACTACTTCTCCTAAGTTATTGCTTCTTTAATGTTAATTTTGCAGCTTGCTCATAGCCATCACCCTAACCAAAGCTTCCTATATTCTTTATTTAACTCATGTAAACTTAGATTCACATACTGCCTCTGACATACACTATATGATTGTGGCTCAGACACTGGAACTAGAAATGCCCCAAATAACTCTTAGATTCAATTTCTGATAAGCATCAGTGGAGGGAATTCCTACATTCAGAATCATCTACAATGGTACCATCACAGATATGGACAAAAAATAGAGGACCTAAGAGATCTTCCAGTTCAACCACTTGGGCAGTACATGAGCATCCTCCATGACAACCCTTCCCTTTTGGGTTTTTTCTTTATTTCAGTAAAGCAAGCATGATCCAGTTTCTGTTTGCATGCCTCCAGTGACAGGGAGCTCACTGGGTACCATTAGGTAGGAGCTCATTAGTGTTTCATTTTTGCTTAGCTTCACTTGCTCCAAAGTTCTTTCCTCAAATAAATAAACTCCTTCCTCCCTGTAACTTCCTCTCATTTATTTTAGGCCTACCCTGTACAGATACAAAATAAGTCTATTTCCTTTTCATGCCACATATTTGAAGAAGGTATCATATCCTGCCCTTCTGTTATACCCCCACCCCTCTTCCAAAGTCATGTCTTCTTCAGGCTTAACATCTAATATTTTCCTCACATGACAAAGTTTTGTTTCTTTGCCATCTTGATCTCCTCCCTCTGGGTGTAGTATAGTTTATTAATGTCTTCTCCCCCTCCCTCCCTCCTTAAAATCTGATGCTTAGAACTTTTATTCTGGCAACAGCAACCCATTGTTGATTCATATTATATTCATAGGACGCCAATACCCTCACTCTTTTTTTTCACATAAACTCTTTTCTGATGGTCTTTCCTCTACCCTGTTTTTATATATTTCCTTTTAAGTTAATTTATTTGTTGCATTTAAAATCCAGTTAACTCTTTCCTCCATTCTCCTCCCCCCCATTAGAGAAGGTATCATTTGACAAAATGATATATGTGTATATAAAACAGGTGGTCATTACAAGTCACTCTAAACTATTTCTGTTGTTGTATGTAATGTTTTCTTGGTTTTGCTCATTTCACTGCAAAATTTTATGTAGGTCTTTCCATATTTTTTTTCAAAAATTAACTTGTTTATCATTTCTTATGGAGCAATAGTATTCCATAATAATACAAACCGATTTTTCTAAACCTAAGTTCAGAACTTTACACTGATATCAAGAGCAGCTAGGAAGGATCAGAGTTCAAATATGGTTTTTGGAACCTATTAGGTTTAAGGTGATAATAGAAATGACACTTTGCATCTGAGCCTCAGTTTCCTTCTCTGTTAAATGAGAAATAACAACATCAAAGCTCTGAATTTCATAGGATCATGGTAAGAAAAAGATTCTCTAAAAATTTTTGTCTTGATAAGTGATTTTCATTGATGCATGGAACTCTACCCATTGATACATACAGGTGACCTTTCTTAACTAATATCCTTAGAGATTATGTGGGGGCACTGCCTAATTGAGTGGCATGCCCATCCTCACACAGATAATATGGATCAGGGTCAGCATTTGAACCTAATTCTTCCTAGTATAAGTTCGACACTTCCATTGCCCCTATCCATCACACCATGCTTCCTCTTCTCAACTTTAAAACACTTTGGTTGAATCATTTTAGTTGTGTCCAATTCTTCATGATCACCTCTGTGGTTTTCTTGGCAAAGATATTAGAGTCGTTTGCCTCCTCCAGCTCATTTTATAGAGGAGGAACTGGGACAAATGGGATTAAGTGACTTGCTTAGGAGTCATACAACTATCGAGTATATGTGGTCAGATTTGAACTCAGGAAGATGTCTTCCTAATTCCAAGCCAAGAGCTCTACACTACACCATCTTAAAACCCTTAGATAGTGATAATGTGAATTATTATTCATCTTGTAATGTTGATCCATTGTTCCAGTTAAGGCTATTTGGAACCTTAATTCTACCCTTTAGAATATTAACTATGGCTATAACTTTCAAAGTCCTCTGACAATGTGATAATCATGCTAGCTATGGTATGTATAATATAGTATAGTATAATGTGTTATGGCATAGTGTGGCATAGTATGGTATACAATAAAGTAGTATGGTATGGTATGGTAAGATATGATATAATATAGTATCATATAGGATAGTTTATTTATACTTATATGTAGTTTATAGTATATTTAGCATAGTAATATCCATGTTTAAGTCATTGATAAAATGATGAGACAGCTCAGACTCAGGATGCACAAAACTTGGAGACCTTATCCCGTACTAATCATTCAGTCCACATCTCTTTGTCTTATTTAAAAGAACATTGTAAGAGACATTGTCTAAGGCTTTGCTGAAAACCAGATACCCT